>NW_007577983.1:0-89161 GCF_000690725.1 Stegastes partitus
GTAGGGGGCGCCGTTGAGCCGTGTTGCATTTTACAACTTGGCCCAGCCTGACTTTTTTATTCATCCTGACCTGCTCTATATGCCTACAAAATTGCGTAGCTCTAGGCCAAATGTGCTTTTGACAATTTAGAAGGTGGAGCAATTTTCCTATGAGGTGTGTATTGTCCGGGTCTGATGTACATGGCAATTTTGGTGAGTTTTCGAGTATGTTTTGGGCCTCAAAAACGTGTGTCTTTGGCACGAATAATAATAATAATCCGAGCAGTTCCAATAGGGTCTTCGCACCCTTTTGGGTGCTCGGACCCTAATAATAATAATAATAATCCGAGCAGTTCCAATAGGGTCTTCGCACCCTTTTGGGTGCTCGGACCCTAATTAATTAAACACCTGATGGTTCACGTGCGCCTTTGCTGAAATTTGGAATTTTTGCTCTCTGTTTCTATTACATTTAGCCTTTTTATCTACAGATTTTTATGGTCCAGTTCTGTGAAACTGTATGCTTACAAAATGAAATTCAACACATAAAGCTGTGGGTAAAATAAGAAAATGTGTGACACTAGATAATCCTTATTCTTGATGGATAAACAACCTCTAACTTTCATCTGCTTCCAAGAGCAGTCTGAAATATGCCAAGCTGAAAGAGAGGTGCGTCCGTGTGTGTGCTTTAGATGTAGAATAACCATGCATTTACACTGTAAAGACACGCATTAATAGTTTGAGTTTCTTCAGCACAACTGTGGGAGCATGTTGGTGCATTAATTAGTGAGCTCCTCATGTTGCGGCCCGGCAATTGTTAACATTTGAAAAAGGCTCTCCAGCCACGACACTCCCGGAGATAAATACCCTCTGGCTAGGAGATGAAAATATCAAAAACAATTGTGACCGCGTATGAAAGAGAAAGTGATGACACCAGCTGAGTGGGAGGCAATGGCAAGCATGCTGGGAAATCCAGAGGCACTCAAACGTGTGTGTGTGCGTGTGCATGTGTGTGCATCCACCTTGCATGGAGTGTGTGGTGTGTATGCCGGCGACACAGGTGATGTTTGCATCTTTCACACAGTGACTTTCGTAGTTTGTTTTGTGTTTTCTATGAGTTACCAGCTTCCATTTTAAAGCACATGAGGTATGACAATGTAAGAATTTAACTTTTTGTATTATGCTATTTTAACACTCATAAATGTCCTTGTTTACACGTCCCCTTAGTGATTCTCTTTGGATTTTGTAACCCTCCGGCTCATCTTGTATGCAGGCACAGTGTTAAATCTATGAGCGAGCTCAGTGGGAAGCAGCCAGTGGGTGCTCTAATGAAAGTCACTCTGCTGTCCTACAGAGAGGTCAAGCTTTTACACCTGGCCATAACCACATGGGGCCACACTGCATGCATGGCCTTGGAAATGACTGTCAGATAAGGAACTGCATAATTTAGATGCTGGGATCACACCAGCAGCAAAGCAAGAGGAAGGCGAGAGAATAGTGGATAAACTGGAAAACCTTACGTAGATTTATATAGTGTAAAATATAAACTGTATATTACATATTTTAGATGTGTGTGTGTATATATATCATTTTAGACCACGATTTATCTGATGGACATATTTTGCCGTGCCTTAACATACTGGTGAATGTATCTAAATTCAATTAAGAAAAACTTTATTTGTTCCCTGGGGGCACTTTAAGGCACCTAGAGCAAATGAATACAGAACGGTAAAATAGGATAATTCAAATTAAGTATATGCTGATACAAGAATAAAGCAAATGTCGTATTAATAACAAATGATGTACATGTGGTGATGAAATGCTTCAGAGGTGCAAAGTGACAGAATAAGGAACAGAATTACAGTAATTACATTACACTACATTACACGCTGTAAGTGTGTGTGTGCTTGTGTGTGTGCATATGTGCATGTGAGCAAGTGTGTATGTGTGTATTGCCACCATCACACCAGAGGATGGCAGAGTAGTTGATGAGACTGGGCTTCATGGAGCTTGGCTCTTGCAGGGGTGGGCTTAAACAGTGAGCTTTGGGCCCCATTAAGCACTACAAAGCCTGCTTATTTTCTCAATTCCACACCTCCCTTTAAATTCATTCTGCATTCTATGAATTGTAAGAAAGAAAAGCGAGAGCACATAAATCCAACTCCGAGTGGCATCTGGCATCACATTTCAAAGGTATCTCAAAACATATTGAGAAGATGTAAGTGACAGTTCTGACACTAATTCTGAGAATCTAATAAAGAGGAGCGTATATATATACATATAAGAAAAATCCTTCCACGCCATTCAGAAGATCAGCCTGGACAACCGTGCAGGAGCAATGAACAGGTATAATGACAATCACCGGATATTTTTCTATTGAAGTAACACTGCTGAGGACAAATGGGTTCTTAAAAATGTGTGCTGCACAAAGATTTATCAGCAGGCTACACGAAGCCTTCCAGCAGTGCAAAGATCTGTAGGCTGCTAACTCGTGTTTCCAGTAGCATGCATCTGTCCATCTGGCTGCCGTGTCCAGGTCTCTGGCCCCCACAAGCAGTCTGGTGCAGCTAGACTCCATGCATGGTCTGATCCTCTTGGCAGCCAAAGATGCAGCACGCTAATGAAGAGGTAATGAGCCAGCGGATCCCTGCGATCTGCACGGGGGCCACAGTGCAAAAGTTTACGTTCCCAGGACATGGAGGGAGAGCATGCCGAACAAGCTGCAGGATGAAAGCTGGGCCTGAGTCGGCCGCATAGATCTACATCCACAGAGGGGATTACAGACACCTACTTCCAGCTTAGGCTTGAGTTTTTGAAGTTTGGGCATAGGAGGGGAGGGATCCCTTTGGCAGAGTCCTGTTTGATTCTGGTGGGAGTCCGTCTCTAATCCCCCCTTCCCGTTCTCACCTTCTGCCTGATCCACTGCAGCCTCTCATCCCTATGGTCCAGGATCATTATCCACCTTGGCCAAGGGGCTCCCCCTCATTAATTTCCCTAAGCAGATTACAGAGTGTGCGTTTGTTGTTGTTGTTTGAGCCATCTGATTTGCCTAAGCCCTTTGTTTTTTCATCTGGTTTACACTTTAATGCCCCCCGAATGAGTTTCAATGACGGGGGGGATCAACCTGACCCACTGGCAATGCAGCAGAGAACTTAAGAGAAGAGAGGCTAGCCTGAGGGGGTGGATGAAGGGAGGAGCATATCTCACTTCTCTCCACTGCAGATTTAGATGTTCAGAAGGAGGAGACAAGTGTTGATTTAACCTCAACTCATCTGCTCAGAGTGGAGCTAAAGACTCGAGGAGGACTGGATCACTGGCCGCAATCGCTCGACCAATAAGGACCACAGGCCCACTGTTCACTCCTGGACTGCAAATGACACAGCTGCTGAGCCAAACCGGACCTAGCTGTCTCCCCACAGCCAAATACCTCTCTGAAAAATGAACCCTCAGAGTGATGTAGTCAGTTGGCAGGCCATGCAAGCTCCTCTCTGAATTTGGGGCTGTTTGTACAATCCAAAGCTGGGGTGGAATTAGTTTGCAATGACCGCTTGGTCACTCTGGTCTCTCCATCTTCTCCATGTGACATCTCATTAGTAAGATGAACGCAGCCTGACCTGGGTCCAACAGCACTTGGCAGTCCAGTGTGCTCTCCAGTCTGACACACCTCTCACACATCATTATCAGCTATTAGCCACAGTGAGCTGAACATTACGCAATTAATCCAGCTTTTCATAAGCAAAGAAGGTGCTAGGGTGCATTCACTGGCATGGGACTGACAACCTCACACAGAAGTAAGAATTCTGCATTCAAACTATGTCCTCTTTTTGCTTTGTGGACACAACGAGCTGGCTCTGTTAAAGCTTCTCTGAAATACATAATAAATCAATCTTTTTGGTTATAATAATAATATTAATAACTTTATTTATATAGAAGAACAGTGTTCATGAGGTGCTTTGACAGTAAAAACATGCAACACAGAGACAGTCAAGGAAGACATAACTATGGCACAATAAATATTTTTTTTTTAGTCCATAAATGCACAGCTATGAACAATGGCACTGTTATAAATAAGCAAGGGCAAAAAGAGGCAAGGCAAACACACAACAACTATCTTCCAACAATCACGCAGGCTTCCTCTCTCCCCCCCATCCATCCAGAATATACCTGCTGCCTATCTGCAGCAAACAATTCCATACAATTAATCTGACAAAGCCAAATGTAATTGATTGATAAGGGGCAGAGGGGCCGGCACTAACCTTGCATTTGTCTGGAAGCACAGACGGACAGTGCAGATGTCATCAGGCCCATCAACAGGCCAGACTTTATCAGGCCCCGGGATCAAAACTAGTCCGTTTGGAGTATGGCCAACATAACCCAGAGAGGGAAGGCAGTGAAAAGGCAGAGCTAATGGGACACTCTTGTACACCTCATCTCCATCTAGATCTAACAGGCCAGGCTCATGCACTCTTTAAGGTCACAGATGACTCTACATTTGTCCTCTTTTTAAAAGATTGTCCTGTGACACACTAGAGTAACCAGAAAATGTTCTTTTTTTGAGGAAATTATTATTTTTTTCACTCATCTTTCCCCCCTACAATTTGTATGTTTTCATTCACTGCAAAAACACACGGGGAACGAGACAATAGTTGTGACTAGAAGTCCGAGTGAGAATGATGAAAAACTGAACAAACACAGCTCTGTTTAACCGTCAATGTCCACAGTTTGCTCTGATCTGCACCTGGAAAGTGTTGTGGCCTGTTTTGTCCTGACCTACAATCATAGAATACTGTCTTTGTATATCTTTTTCATTGTAGAGTCATAGTGGCATGCTGAATCACATAGAAGCTGCACTGTAAATGGCAACAGAACCTAGGAATTTGGTCTTGGTTTAGACTAGGACATAAAAGACACAACAACATGGGAATAAACTGTGATTTATGCACGCACAAGCAAAGTATTTGTATATGGCTCCCACTTGTCGTAATTGACCGTCTGCAGTTGACTCTTCATTGACCACATCCTCGATTCATGCAGTCTCGTTTGCTAAACCTGGAGTCTCGCTTGCTAAACCTGGTTTATATGTCGCATGAGTAATACGCGGTGTTGTTTTCTATCTAGAGACGAGACAAAACTTCCTCTTTTTTTAGGTTTTATATATCTAGACGCAATGTCTTTTGTGACATTCAGTTGCATTTCCATTGCAAAATGTGTCATACTTATTTTAAAATAATTAAAGCTTTTACTAAAAAAATGTAATACAATGACACCTCTTAAAAACACATATGAATGTTACTGAATTTAAAAAAAACTATTTACTTCAAGATGAACCTGGTGGCTGCAGGGTCATGTCCATGTTGGCTAAATCTATCAACTAGAAAATGATAATACTGCAAGAATCAGCTGTGTGGGATTTTAGAGAGTGTCTGCACTCAGTAAAGGTTACATAAATGTCTTTTAAACAGCAAACGTCTAATATACACAAATACATATTATTTTAAGTGGTAATTTGTTTTCATATTCTGCCATCAAGAGTCGTTTTTCAACAGGATGCAGCAATCCACTAATGGAGTGAAATAATTCCACTTTTTCATTTTGTCAATTTTCCTGAGTGTCAGACAGACTTATGGGCATTTTTGCTTTTCTTTGAGGAAAAATGACATTTTAGGATTTATTGATGAATTACAAATGGAGTAGGTGATGTTCAATCATTAGCTTTGGAGAGTGACTTTCAATTGACACTTGCTGTGAAAGTGCCTAAATGTGGGTCTCTGTCTAAATTTATATTTTGAAAAATACTTTAAAAGTTGTAGCAATGGTTTAATTGTACAAAAATAATTACGATTCATTTGGATCAGACAAATTAATTTAAAAAAAATGTAATATTAAAATATCAAGACAGTCTGTTCAGTGTAATTTATATGCTTGGTAAATTTCTTTGGCCTTTAGGCCAACACTAACAAAACTTTATCCCTTTTACATTGGTCTGAGTGACGTCTCTCTCTCTGTTCTCGTATGCTCGCATTTTAGTAACTGGTTCCACATCTGGAAGAGTCCTGGCCTCGATGAAGGGCCTGCTGTGAGCATTTACTACCCATGACATCCAGGGGATTATCTACCTAAGTTTCTGGGGACGGCTATAACTTGCCTCCCATTTCTCAGTGGATAAAGTCAACTACATCCTCTGATCTATATTCTTTTCAGGTTCTGTGCACTCGCCTGTATGGTAGCATGACCACTTAGTCTGACTGGACTGTAACTGCACATGTAGTATGTGTCAAAGTGAATATGGATTTGGTATGAATAAAATCTACTGATGCACAGCGCATCACAAGCCATGCCTGCATCTATTTGCTTTTCTTCTCCTCTTTTTGCTTGCTACACCCAGGCCCTCTGGGGCCCCTGCAGGATGTGGGCACTAAGTTTTTGCAGTGTTCAAGGCCCAGCCGGTGGAAATCTTTTCCTACTATTAGGCTAGGAAAGAACGACACGGGGGGGGAGGTGGAGATGGGGTGGGAGGAGGGTGGCCCACAACCACACTGGGTTTCAGTGGCAGAGAGAAGCTGCAGGCAGTGGCATGGGCTCCCTGACGGCCTCACCCCACTGATCCCGCAAATTCGGTAAACTTCATGGAAATTTAATAAGTGCCGCTGCTTTGTGTTCACCCGCAGAGCCCAGGCCTGGTGCTGGGAGGCACATGTGTGATGGTTTACCCGCAGACACTCGCCGGCCTGTTTCTGAGGCAGACAGAGGAAAGTCCCTCTTAGTGCTGCGTCTCTCTGAGCCAGAGAAGGAGCTGTGACCCCAGGGGCTGTGCTGCTTCAGCCAATATAGACTCTGTACGTCCTGAGGGGGAATAATATGTGGGGCTGGTCCGGGCCCGTTTCATTTCCCCTCCCTTCTCTCTCCCTCTCTCTCTCTCTCTCTCTTTCCCTCCCTTCAAAGGCCCTGCTCAGCTGCTCCTGCCAGGCTACAGAGCTCTTTGAGTTAAAAGGACAGCGATACTCATTTGAAATCGCTGCCTTTGCTCCCTCGTCTCTCCTTTTTCAGGGGCTGGCTTCTGCTGGCTGCACCACACTGAGCTGTGCTCTGCCATGACAACTAAATAGGCCCCCTAATACCACTTCATAAAGCCAAGGAGTATCCTCCAGGCAAAGAGCTGTAAATTAAAGGCATAAATGTTGCCTTCATGGAAAGCGCAAAGAGTGAACCTTCCACTAAAATGACAGGAATGGTTTAACAGTCCAGGCTAAATGATACCTTCACCAGGCATAATTTATAGGCGCGTCCTACGGTGAGAAATAAATGGATCTCCTGGTTATGAGGACTGTGAACAGGGAACATGTTGCTGTGTGCTTATGCTTCTGTGAGTGTGGGTGTCACTTAGGAGTTATCAACAAGTATGACTTAGTGGGATCATAGTAGCTTCTGGGTGAGACTGTGATGAGAGATAAATTTTGTTGCTCAGCCTGAAACTGACAATGGTGGAAATTTTCAAGTATGCAATTCACAAGACTGTAAAGTACACTCACTTACTCGCCCGGTGACATATAGTCTAACTTGCATCGAGCAGGTAGGAATGAAGAATGTATTTCATTTCCGACTGTCAGCGCTCATCCCTGTCCATCACAGGCAGATAAACAGTTTTTGTCAGCCTCATAAACAGTTCAGCTGTCCCCCCTGCCGGTTTTGCTTGTCATCGTTCATTTTCTAAGAGAGGGATCCCATAAGAATGACAGTGGAGGAGAAGAAAAAGACAACATGAAAAAGGATTTCTTCTGGCTTTCCCAAACACACAGAGAAAAAAGATGTTATTGTGCTGTTTATTTAGTCTCGCTCCCTTACCGGTCGACAGACAACAAGGAACAAGTGCAGGCACCTATTGCAGGGAGATGACAAGAGATGAAGATGAGTGAGGGAGCAGTCGGAGAGATAAGAGCTTTCCTTCACTGTGTATCTCTGTCCTTCTTTCTGTCTGTCTGTATCTCTCCCTCTCCTCCTTTCCTTGCTGCCTATGATGATGTGACAAGGCTGCTAAGCAGATATATGCAGCCGTCATTTACGCACCAGGCTGTCTGTAACAGAACAATTCCTCAATTCATTTTTCACATCATTGTTTTCCCCTTTTTAGCGTGTCACAGAGGTCTTGCGTTGTGGGTGTTGTGACGGCAGGGGTGAGATAGGAGGGCAGACAGGCGCAAAGTGGAAGGATGCTGGGCTTCTCCAAGGGGATGTTTGGCTTTGTAATTTCACCCTTGAAATTCGTGATTACAAACGGGACAACTTTTTTAATTTTCTCTTTTGTCTGGATTCAGCTGGCTGACAGTCTGCCCCAGCAGCCAGGCCTTTTAATCAATCACCTAGATAATCAAATGTCACTGGCTATCTGCTCCATGTAATTACTTTTGCAATTAAAAATCAATCTCCAGTCACCCCGTCTAATTAGAGGGATGGGCAGATCTTCATCTAGATTGATTTTATAATACATATTGACTTCAAATGCCATAACATTGCCATATTCTCTCATTTTCATGCTGTGGTGCATCAAAACAAAATGCCAGGGATTATGGGGAGGTGCAATGAGGGGCTGTTCCAATTCTGCGTACCAGGAAAAGGTCCCCAGTCTAGGAAAGGTTCACCTTGCTTGCTTGTCTGTAATGACAACACTCATCCTCTCTGCTCCCATTTGGAAAGGGAGGGAGGGACAACGGAAGTCCAATAATCTACATGACAGGCTACAGTCAGTGGGGGGAAAAAGCATAATCAGGAGCATAAGCTTACACTGTAGGGTAAAAATAGACTCCTGTCCACAACACAAACCAAACCCATTGTCATGCTTATAATGATATAGGGGTATAGAGGAGAACATTGGTTTCTAATACAACATTGACATCTTAACATGTGTTATCTGTGGGATCTATCGTAGCTCCAGAGGTGTCTCCGGAGGTGTCTTCTCACACCATACATCATGACATCCAGGCAGTCTGCTTTGGCAGATATAAACAAATAAAACTCCACCAGAGGCGGCTTGTTCGTGACTTTCTCCCTGCTCTTAGCAAATTTGTTCCCAGGAAAGCAGACAGATGTGTCCATCTGGAAGACATCATAATGGCCCGCGTGCCCACCGTTGGGGACAGGCGGGTGACAGGCGTGTGTGCACGCTGCCCTACCATGTGTCTCTCTGTCTCTCATCTCCACCTCGTTGCCTTCAGGGAGACTTACAGCACTGACAGGTCCAATAATGAAGCTTTCCAATGTAGGCTTATTTATACACACACACACGCACAAGCACGCATGTGCACACACACAAAGGCACATATGCAAAAAACATACGCAACAACACATGCACAGACACACACGAACAGGCACAGCCTCGGGGAAAGTGCCACTCATACACGCAAGCAAAACAGTGGAGCCTACAGGGAGACATGAACCTCAAGGACCAGCTGTGTGCAGAACCTTGAGAACCCCAGAATGCAAATAACAGTGGAAAAGGCTGCCATCGGCTTGTAATACAAATATGTGCACAGCTAAGTACCTAACTACATTGAGGTCTCTCTTAGTTAATTGAAGCTACGTCTCCTGTGTGATTACACTGGTTATAATAGATGGTTTCTCCTGCATGATGTCCACAAGTCATTAATTCTGTCCATCAGACATGTGATGAAGAGTGTCCTTCCTCCCCTTGGCTGATGATAATAGAGAGCTCTTAAGTCTGTAGTTCCTATCCAGTCTAGCGTAGAGATTAAAGAAGAGATCGAACCCCCTTAGAACCCTTGAGGAATGGAGTGAAGGGAGGATGGATGGATGAAAAGACAGACTGAAGAGCAGAAGTGGTTATTTAACCCAACATCTCACACAGAGCTGGCAGTACTGTACCTTTCTATTAGGAACTAAAGAGTAAACAAAGGGCATGTATCATGCTAGCTTTCCCGGCCCCTTGCAGCGCAGGGGGTGTGATTGGTCCGTGCTCGCCCAGTGTTGCCTGGGCCTTTTCCCAGAGCGACCAGTAATAAGGGCAGCACTTATCATGTGTTGCCTCCAGCCACCACCTCCACCACCACTACAGCAGCACACAGGGAAAGAGAGGGGAGAGGAGAGCCCACCACTGTTGAGAAGTAATTAATCACCATGGAGTGGGAGCTGTCAAATCCCCAGGTCTTTTGAACTGATAATGCTGCCCACCACAATTTAGCCTGATGGAGATGAGATTTTCTTTTCACCTCTGGCAAGAAAGAGCCAAATAAAGTGGGAAAAGGAAAAGAAGAAAGAGGGGGGGGGCAGAGAGGCGAAGCAGCAAATATATTTTTTGAACAACAGCGGCCAGTGGTGTACTTAATGATTGCCTTGCTCCTCTTAAACCTGACGTCCTTATCAAGTCTAAGTGTCCCGATCAATACGTTTCCTCTCAGGCATTCCTGAAATAGCTCGCACATCAACTCTCCCCAGCAGCCCTCCAACTCCCCCACCTATACTCTCTCTCTGTTACAGCACCATCTGTTATTATAGCCTGATCACAGAGTGTCTGTGCCAGTCAGACATATGAACAAGTCAATATTTGTTCTGATACAAAAGTTATGCCTATTGCTATGCACCTTTAACCTTGATGTTAGTGGATCAGAGCTGATTTGTCAGATTGCTGCCGCATTTAACAGCAGAGAGAGTCAATAAGAACTGTCACACTGCAATTTTTAACAAAAAGAAATTCACAAAGGGGCAAATTATTGCTCTTAATTTTTGTTGAGAATCGCGTTGTGAATGAAACACATGAATAAACGATTATGTCTGAGCAGGTATTGCATCGAGTGCTGCTTGCAGCTCATTTTGTATCAATTTGGTATGGCTTCTGATAGAAAGAGCATAAAGTCTTGAACACAAGTGAAACTTTGATCAGAAAAACACCAATACAGAACATAATAAGAAAACATAGAAACTATTTTAAAAATGTTGTCCTGCAATGAGTAACCAGTGTGACATCGTAGAAACGTATCAGAGAACACCAACAAAAATCTGTAAAACCAGCAGCCTGAAAACAGAAAATCTTGGTGTTTGATGTGCATCTCTTGTTTGTTTTGGTTTTAATACCGCTATTCCCATGGTCAAAGTGCTCCCCGAGTGCCAGAGTTCATGACCTCTGATGCTGTGTTTTGCAACACTGGATGGAGGCGGTAAGCGCTGGCTTTAGCAAAGGGCTGGTGGGACTCTGGGTCTGCCCCAGAGCCAGACGGTGGAATGTTTTCTTACACTCTTTTAAAAGCACATTTCCAAGCAGGTTTATTAGTGGATTGGGTGTCAGGAACAAATAAGCATGATGGCTCTCCACAATCCACAGTTGATAAGAGAAGTGAGGCACCCACCCAAAGAGGAAGGGGCTGTGAAGTGAAGTGAAGTGAAGGCAGAGATGAAAGAGAGACAGCTGCCCCGGACAGGTCTGGGTCTTTATCGGGCCGGCTGGGTCCTGTGTCAGACTGGAAATGTTGTAAGTGTGCCATACTGTGTGGAAAGTTCAAAGTTCTCCTCCTTACACTTGTTCATCATTAAGCTCTCTCATTCCCTATCATGAAGTGTACACAAGCAAGAAATATGCAACAGCACGCCTTGGATGTAATGTTTTTATTCAGCCTTTATTATGTGATGCAGGTGAGAATGTCCTGAATTGATTTTTTTCATAGTCCAAGGAATCTTGCAAATGAGGCCTAGAGGCTATACGTGCTTCTTTAGTCAGTAATGCAGCTTTATTACTCTGATTAAGAATAAAGAAGCTCATAGTTTGACATGCAAAAATGCTTAAGTTCTTAATCATTAAAAAAAATAAAAAAGTATTTACAATTGCAGCTTCATGGGAACTGTTTTTTCCCCAATCTGCAGCAAAATTAGCATGTCAACACGACGGTCTTATTGACATTGAAGATATTTTTACCTTTTGTCCTGACTTCACACTCTTTGAAGGTAGAGCATTCACCAACGGAGAACAGGTTTCCTTTTTATTGCTGTGACATATAGTCAATACTCAATATAGTTCTTGACACCCTGAGGCCCAATAGCAGTCACTTGTGTATAAAGAGTGTCAGCGAGTTATTTTGACCCCCTACTGTAATCATGACCTTTCCAATAACACAACTCCCCCACAGAGTCTCATTCCCTAAAGGCTTTTCCAACTCAGGGCTAAACTGCATTACCCCCAGCCAGCATTCACAGCTCAGCAGCTTCTAAACAAGCTACTGTTGACACACACTGAAACACACATCCACATGGATGAGATGGGCAAGGACGATAAATGCCTAAACGGTGCACACACACACACACACAAACACACGCGCACGCACTCACACACAGACCAGAAACACACGTATACGTGTACATGAACAAGGCTTGCATATTTAGCTCAAGGGAACATAACATGTAACCAGCGATATCATGCATAAATGAAAGGGAAAATGATATGGCATGCATTTCATTCTTTTGTAAGATTGCGTCCCCAGGTCATTGACTAAATAATTAGGCGATTGAAGTGACAGATTAAAGGCAGATTGGAAGTGACTGTGAAAGCAGGATAATGTTTCCCTAATCAGCTTGGTCGGAGAAATGCAGATTGTGAAATTTTCCAGCTACTTCCTTAGAAAAATGCATTTCACTTCTGATTAGGGATGATTAGTGTGTTGGTAGAGGAGGAGGGGGTCAGGGCCTTATGCTCCTGGGTTCCTGAGGACAGAGAAAAAAAGAGAGAGCAAAGCGAGCAGCGAGGAAGGGAGTGGGGCTGGGGGGCACGAGTGGAGAGCAAAGCCTCGGAGAAAGACTGGAAATGATAGAGCTGGAAAGAGTTAGAGAAAACACAAAAAAAATGCACTGTCGTCCCAATTCAAAGAGGATGATTTAGGAGAAGATAAGCTTTTGAAAGAAGAGAAGATCACGTAAGAGGAAGCACAGGATTGCTCCGAGTCCTGTCCCATAAGGCAGGAAATAGCGAGGGGAGATCTGCTTATCACAACGCTTCAACCGGTGGATCATTTATTTACTGGGCCATGACAAATATGCCAGATTTATAAAGGCTACGGAGTCACCAGGTAAACTCTTCTCCAGTCATGCCAGGGTAATAGTTTCTGAGCAACAGCATTACAGAAGGTTAAATGTAGAACAGATGTAAAGTATAAAATACAACATGATCAAAGCTAAGGCACTCAAGACAGATACGCCAGCAAATGATGATGAATGGCTCTCTGCAGAATTGTAAGCTGCACACAAATGTAGCGAACTGCAAAGGTTGGAGCTGGGGGTGGGGGACAGAGAGAGAGAGAGAGGAGAGCAGACACCAGGGAGCAAAAACAGTGTCCAAATTCATCGGGATGATCCTCTGCAGAAGGCCCACACGATTAAGTTCCTACAGCAGGAATCACAGTTTAGACAATGTGTAATTGATTTCCCCAAAGGCTCAGAGAGCACCCTTAGTGATCCCTGGGATAGCCTTGCCTGTGAAAGTTAGCTTTTCTCCCAGGCTTGCGGCCACAACTGAATGACATCATCAACTTGCGCACATTTTTACTTTTATCTCTGAAAGATATATTATCCATGTGCTGGGCTCTGCTGGTGGAGATCAAAGGCAGCACTCTGTTCAGGCACCATATTAAAGTGAAACACGATTTCGATACAGAAAAATAATCTGTTTATTTCAAGTTAGAGTCGGTTACATACCTGACTCGCGCAATCACACACAATTCAACCTGACTTTGGTGCTTTTTCCACCAAGAGCTTCTATTGTTGTCGGTTCCGGGCGATGAAATAAAGAAAGGACGACAACATGTGTTTGACATGATACATGTGGACTGGAAGATTTAAATTTATCATCGTAATGTGCAAAAGACACCTGCACAGATCATCAGTTAAAATTATCACACACATTTATGAACAAAACTACACAACTGCAGACGCTCACATCCTCTTTAAAGTCTTGACGCCCTGTCCAGGATGATCATTGGCTGGTGTGAAGCGTCACGCTCAGAGGGAAACCAGACAGAGGGACACATGTTTGTGCACTCCTAAATGAAGTGTGACCACAGTGTACCTCTGAAGCAGGGGGCTTGACTGGGGGCTATTATGGGGCTTGACAGCAGGGGGGCGCTGTGATAATTTGATGTGAACTAGCTTGATAAATCACTGTGTTGTTACCTTGGCTTTAGTATCTGTTTATGTCTCTACAAATTGAAACCCCACTGGCACAAGGCTGAGGTAGAACCGTACCCCTGGCCCCCAACGATTAGTTCAAGGTGGGGAGAGTTTAGAAGGCTGGTCCCTATTGGCCATCTCCCTCTTGCTGTTTTGTCTCTCCCTGCTGAGGGAAAAAGCCATGGACATGTGTAAGCAATAAAGCCAAAGGTCTGCCTTCCACCGCAGCCTGAGTGAAAGGAATGCAGAACCAAACTATAAAATAATAATGGGCACTAGGGCAGGGAAGAGGCAAGGGAGGGCAGTGGGAGGTGGAGAGGGGGGGTATCAGAGACAGACACATCTGCAAGGGAGGTGGGAGGTGGTGCTGGATTGCGGGGTGTTAAGGTGGGGTGGGGTCCTGAAGTAGAGCCCTCCTCTGACCTCTGGACGTGCTGTTAAAGGCAGAGCGTAGCAAGCAGCCCAGGCTGGCACCACATCAAAAGGCTGACAGATGAAGGGCAAAGGCCAGTTTGACCTGGGCGCTAAGCTGCCGCTAAGCCTCTTAAAGCCAGAGGAGAGGTGCAGTAACAGGGAGAGAGAAGCGGAGGGGGGCACGTTGAGAAGGAGGGAAGGGAGTAAGTGAGACTAAGAGCAAGGAATATCATTCACAACTCCCTCCTCCTCTGTGATAATCAAAGGAATGATAAAAAAGCCAGTCATGTAGACAGTAAATACAGATGCACAGAAGTCAGAAGAGATAACATTAAGTACCTTGTGCAGAATAGTTGCGCGAGGGGCATACTTCATCTAAAGCTAATAAACCAACATCCCTGAAGCCTGTTTAAAGCAGGTTTTCATAATCACCGAAAATAAACTACAATCAGGACAATAAGACAGACAGTTGGAGTCCTGAGGCATTTATCTGCTTTAAACATTTTCCCTTAGAAGCCACCAACTTATCATGAGCTTGTCAACACAGTGACACCATTCTTTCAAATGAAACGCTAATGCGCTGATCTGAGCACACAGCGCCAGTATCTGTTCATGAAATCTGAGGGTTGATCAAAAGGTTCGGTACATCCAGTTCAGTGTATACCTCGGCAAATAAGTGGAAATCATCACAAGTACTCACATAACAAGGATACAAACACAGTGGAGCTGCTTCCAACGAGAAGAGCTATGACAAAGCAAAGCAAATAACACCATGAGGGGGGGAACGGCAGACGGGAATGAAGGGGAGATTAAAAAGAGGGAGAAAAAAACAACAAGAAAAGAAGCAAAACTTTGAAAAAGTCCAACTGATCTCCTAAAAGGAAACGGACATATCCCACAATGCAACAGGGCAGGAAATGCCTACTGTGAGGATAGGATGCCCCTCTGGACCCCATTAAGGGAATGCATGAAATTAATAGTGACATCATGTTGCTTGGTCAACAAACGCGGGTTGATTGATGAAGACAAACGGTCAGGGTGATAGCCAGTTGTTGGCTTTCCCTGGGAGATGCCATTTTCAGCCAGTCTCTACTTCCAGCTTGTGAAAGGGATATGGGCTGTCTCGCCAGCCCTGTTCCAATGCCACTCCTGTCACTCAAACTCACTCTTGGGTTGTTTTCAACACTTGTGGAAGGTGGCTGAAAGAAGGCGCTGAAGGGAAAAAAAAACAACACACTTCAGGTGTAGTGCTAGAATTAAAACAGTGCAGCTGAATCTTGCGTCCTAGTGTTTTCATCAATTCAGGTCACTTGGTTTTCTAAAGAGCAAAATATTATCACACGTGTTCCACGTCTGCTCTAGAGACTACCCTAATTCTGCATGCAATACATCTCCATGGAGACATGTTCAGGAAGCATCCCGACTAGAAGTCTGAACCACCTCGACTGGTTCCTTTTAATGCATAAGTGCTGCTGTTCTACTCCAAGCTCCTTGCAGACATCTTCCCTCATCACCCTGTCCATAGTGGTGAATCCAGGAAGGAAAAGAAAACCCGTAAAGGAAGTTCAGTTTTCAGTCATCACTGAGAGCTCATGACCATTGGTGAGAGATGGACTTTAGACTAACATATCAATCAAACACCTGCATTAATGTGGGCACCTACCTCATCTACATGTTGATCTTCAGCGTCAAACTTTTCACCTACATCAGTAGCCTCTGCCAGGAAGAGTGCTGGAAAAGGCTTCCCCCTAATTTTCCAATTTTATATCTACTTTGGAGGTTGTGTCTGTCAGATTTAAAGTTCTTGAAATAGCTTCCACTGCTGGACTATAGATCGGCATTTCTTTCTTGCTGAGAACAGTCTCCAGAGGCCCAAAATTGCCTTTAAGAGTGATTTAATGTTTGTCTGCTTATTTAGGAGTGTCTTGAGTTAGCCAAGCCCAAAAGGCCTCAGTTTCCAAGTTCATGATTCCCTTCAACAACAGTCCACCAGAAGCTGCATCAGCCATATCAGGCCCTGACAACCTTCTAGCCACAGTTCTAGCCGGTGATTAACTGGGTCCAGGACTTTAAATCTGTCCAACACCACCAAGTTGATTGATTTGTGGCTCCTGTGACATGAAACAGATGAAACAGTGGTTTCTCAGTTGACAACCAACCAAACAGTACCATGGGCGGGACCAACACTGTTGTCAAGCAGCCATCAAGCGTTTTCAAGCTGTGCGCCAAAACCAAGATGGAAAATTGAATGGCCCTCTTGAATAACTAATTTGTTTAGCATAGACTCCACATACTCTCAGTTTCTTCTTATATTTAGTCCACTCCACTTCATTCTTAAAACCCTGGCAAAACTTATATGTTGACCTGGATAGTGCTGATTTAACATGGTGTTAGACCAAGGCAGGTATGTTGGACTCTAGTGATGGGTTAGAGAAAGTCAAAACACCTCCCATACAGAAAATGATTAGAACAGGGGCAATGCCAGACTGAAGATGGAAACAGAGTATAACAAATTAACAATTATGTCTGATATCAAGCAAAGGCAATGAGGATTTAAACATGGCTCCTTCTGTTTCCATGTCCCTAATTTGCTACAGCATTTAGAAAAGAAAATGTTTTATTGGATGGACATTTGTAGATAGAGAACTCTGTCCCTAGTACATCCTCAGTTTACAACATGTCTGTGCCATGTAGCAGCAACAGGAAGAAAATCTCCTAAATTTTTATCATATTAATGTTTACTCACATTTTTCCGCACATACACTTGATACAAACCACATTTGGGGTTATGCATTTTATCAGACACATAAACACCATTTTTTTCCCTTAAGGTGCTGTTATTGCTTAGTTTCGGGGGTATACAACTGTCTCCATTCATCTCAAATTCTATGCAGCTGTTGAAAGAAAAGTTACTTTGATTTAGTAAATATCTCTGCACATGTAGCGTTGTGAGCATCAAAGGTACGTGAGCAGATATCAAAGCATGTTTCTGGATCATCTGTCCTTGGCAGCTAGACTGTATTTTCCATCTCAAGTGTGAATCACAGTTACTTACAATGTAGAAAGAAATAAGAGAGCAAACCTTTAAATAGGGCTACAACAATAACTTCTGACTGAGGTAGCCATCCTTGATTTCATTTGCACATTGAGGTGGAATGTTGGCCATTTTGCTCTCCAATAATATAAGACTCACAGAGTATCCTGGCATGTAGTAGAAAATAGAAAATATATATATATTTACAACGTACATGGCAAAGGGTTCAGAAACCATGCATTAGAAAGATTTTATGGAGAAAACTGATGTTGGGGTTTGCAGCTTTACTTGCTGACCAGAATTCACGTTCAAACACTGCAATAGACAATAGAGATCATTTTTGTCAAACAGATGAGATGCATAATTTTCTGGTGTAGCGTGCGGGCTTGCGTATGGTTTGTGATCACAGAAGATGTGTAGCTTGCCCAAGTTCGACAAACTCATACCAAACCAAGTCTGTGTTTCACTCAGATTTACTGACATTATGATGTTGTTGTTAATAAGCTACCACATGATAACTGCTGAGCCTGTTAAAGGGCAACAACTTGAGGATTTAAGCTTCCTCTCTGAGAATCGTCTTTATACTGTGTCGCAACATGAGCCTCCAGAGTTTGTACCCAAAATGCTGTCCAAACTTTAGTTTATAGCTGCCAATGCAGCCACTATCATTCCTAAGCAATATAGAGACAGAAATAGAGAGAGTGACAGAGAGAGAGAGAGAGAGAGAGAGAGAGAGAGAAAGCAAAAAAACTTTTAAACAAAGTACAGACATACAGATATGCACAGGACTGATATTATTACAGGACCTCTGTATTTAAAATATGGTCATTTGTGGTGGAATATCTACTTTACAAACTCTTGACATGGTAGATTTGCATGTGACTAAGATCTCAGGTGACCTACAAATGACCATAGGTCCCCAGGTCACACTGGTCTCTTGAATAGGCCTTTAGTTGTGTCCATTGGCTGATTTCACATTATTAGTTTTTTTTAGTTAAGTAGATAATTTTTGTCATGTTTTTGTGTGACACTAAGTGAAAGCAAGTCTGTCAAGACAAGAGGGAACTGTCGATTGTGGAAGACGACGCGTGTTAGCTTACTAATTGTGGGAATCAGAATTGCATCAACAACAACCGAGTGAGGAAACAAGACTTAAGAGCCTCCACTTTACTAGACACCTTGTGATAGTGAAATTGGTGCCACCAGTGCGCTGCACATGCTAAACTGTGCCACCATCTGCTTCGAGACCTGGGAGCAGCCCAAACCACAAGACAGTGGCTGAAACACACAACTCAAGATGGCAGTTGGGTTCGCAAACACAAGCCACAAAGCTACTCTGAGTCTCAAGGATGTATGACTGAAATATGGAACCGCTTTAGGTATGACATGGTGACACAAACATTTGAGCTTTTGGGATGATGCCAGTGAGCCTCAGGCCAAGCAGGATATTGCCCGTATGGCCATTCTACTAAGACTTTGTGCACAACTATATTTGATATTTCAAAGACAGCAGAAGGAAGAAGCTGGCGGCAAGTTAATGACAATATAGGATGGCAAAGGAGCAAACTGCTCCATTTATGTTCATGTCCACATGCTGGTATGGATGAGATCACTCGGCCAGTCCCACAGGTATAAGATGTTCTCAGTTGTAGTTTCATGGACAAATAACAAAGATCCAACATCAGATAAAGGCATTTGGCTCTTCGGAACAGAGTGGGAAGCCCAGTGCAGCAAGAGGCTGTCCTTCACTAGCGGAACCATTCTCCACACTTGGCACTGACATAAAAGCAGCTTCTACTCCACTGAAGTACTCACACATACATACACACATACATAGAGACAAAGACAGACATGCACACACATATAAGTGCATGCCTACACACACACATACACACAACCCCACCACACACACAATGCAGGAAGTATGCCTGTCACGGACACGCAGGGAAGGGAGGCAGCAAAAACAACTTTCTGTCGACAGGAATAAGAAAAACAACAGTTGAAAGGGGGTCTGCATGAGAGAGGGAACGCGAGACAAAGGCATTCGCTCCGTCAGAACTCATCAGTCTGCAGAGGGAAAATATGTAAGGGAGATGCAACCATATGAGCGCTGTCACTGTCCTCCTGAACACAAGACAGAAGGGACAGGCTGGTGGAGAGCGAACTGAGAGCCAGGGAAACCTTCAGTAAAAACCTTCCACATCAACAGAGACATTGGCAGGTTGGTGAGGTTTAAGTATGACTGGGATACAGGTATACACAGCAGTCTGCGGACTAGACGGAGGTGTAAACACAAGACTAAAACAAACTTTCTTTAAGCAGGCACTATGAAATGGAGGTGTTTAAAGCTTGGTAATGAGTTTCTTTGCCCAAAGGCATAGGCTTTGCTAAAGAGAAACAGAGAGCGCAGAAACACATTGGAGAGCTCGTCAGCGAGGGCCAGATTACCCTAAGGCCTCCAGGGCCACTCTCCAGAAGAGAAGATAAAAGAGCTTATTAATAGCCCTTAGATTTACATGCACTAAGTGGATGTTTATATTGGAACTTGCTGCTTATGTGTGAACATCCAACAGCTGTAAACAGTGCCATTCAGGTCCCATTTCCTTTACATCATTGATATTGTTTCAGCACACAAAATAGGCAGCCAGAGTTTAAAAAACATCATTCGGGCATTATCTTTTAAGTGGTTCCACGGTTTGGTCTCCCCAGGGCGGTAATCAAGAAGCTTCATTGTGGACTTCCTCTTCGGCCTCTTCACGTTATGCTGACCTCAGTATAAACAGCGGACAAAGGGACAACCAACAGAAGCCCTGTTAAATAGTAAGGTGGCCAGCCCTACAGGACGTACACAGCCAAGACTTGCACTGCTTTTTTTTACTACTACAAACAGGCCATGAGCAGGTTTAATCAAAAGCAGAAAAAATAAATTTATCTATTAAAAGAAAAAAGCCACCTGGCTGAACCGCAAATATTAAAAATTTAATTCACGTCACTGTGACAGTATGTATGCGGTTTACCCTCTGAACGCAAGAACAGTACTTCAAATAGTAATTATTCTGGAAACTAAACAGAAAATTACATGATTTTATCTTCCCCGTGCTAAATAAAGTATAGGAACAAAAACATTACACCATTGTATTAAAAACTGGGAAGCCCCTCATCGACCACATGAAAGAGAGGCAGTCAGGAGAAGTGGAGTTCATGGGGCAGCACACAGCGCATGTCCGTAACCCCCACTGCCTTTTATTGGACAAATATAAAATTAACAACAGTCAGGAGCTGTAATGGTGAGCCTGGCAGCTTCCAACACAAATTTCCAATTTGAGGTCAACTGTATGGTTCTATAAAAGTTTACAGGGCTGCTTAAAGAAGAGCTGTCACTTTACAAGAAACAAACTTTTCTAATTAATCATCAGGCTAATAACCCCCAGTCTTTTAATATGCTTCAAGTCTAATGCATGCCCCTATTAAAGGTGAAGAGAAGGCAAAGCCCAAACTAATGGCTATTGACATAAATCAATAAAAAGCTCCTGTTAAATTTTCCTTTCTGGGGCAACTAATAAGAACACTGTAAAAGTACAATGCACACCAAAGAGAAGTGACCTAGCTTTTAGCATTAAATTTTATACTACCCTTCCGCTCGTGTTAAAATATGTAACTTGTCAAAATGTACAATGGGGGCAACAGCACAGGGAGTGTCAATAGCAGAGCTGGCTGCAGACTATTAAGACCATTAACGGAGAGAGCATAATGGAGTCTAACATAGCAGAATGGATACCGGGGTAGAAGTAGTAGTTTTGTCAAATAAAAAGAAACTTCCGAACAAAGTAGAAGCTGGATTTGTCAGATTTTGATGTGACTTTACAGCAAATGTTTTGGAATGGAACTTGTCATATGTAATAGATCCACTTAACATGTAGAACACGTGGACAGCGAGTGTGGAGGTGTTAATGGACTGGTTGACACAAGCATCATGTTCAGGATTCCTGGCTGGAGTGTTCTCTAAGAGTGTAAGGACACTGCAGCTTTGTTCTGCCAGGACATCAAAGGGACAACCCGAGCTATTTGAACAATGACTCCCATCTATATATAGACGAAGTGATGAACGAAGAGAGTCGGACATGTATGAGGTCACCGTCAGAATACAAGGAACATCCATGCCAACATCCATCAGGTGATGAAAGAAGTGCAAATACTTCCTGCCTGCCAGAGCAGGGTCAGTGACTGACTTCTGAATAAGGCCTCTGCCAAACCACTAAGAAGACTAAGTCACCTTTAAACACACACTCCCAATGATACCGCACCTTCCCAAACAAAAAAGAACAGGGCAGCTTTTACCTGCTTAAGTTCCGTCCATCTCAGCGGAGTTGGGTCCAGCAACACGTAAGACCTCTCCTAGATAAGATCAAAGGGAGATAAAGCTCCTGTATCAGAGATTAGGCAAAGTTTGTTTTCTCTCATTTGAACCTGGGTGGGGATAGTCCCTCGGCCTGCCCCCCCAGGCCTGGGCATAATGCCATTAGTGGTGTTTTGTTGACAGCAGGCAACGGTAAATGAGGCCCCGCTTTAATCAGCGGCATGCCGGGCTGGTGTCAGAGTTCCCCCATGTCTCCCAGGTGAAAGATGAGCAGGGAGAGAGGTGTTGTCTCCACGTTAATTAAAACTGCTCCCCTCACGCGAGGACTCTTTGCTGCTACCACCAACCCGCCCCCTGAAACCACCACTATACTCTCAGCATAAACACTAGCCATTAGCTAGGAGTGCAGAGAGAGGGGGGAAGCAGCAAGGGGTGTAATTAATCAGACTAAGATCATGTTCTAACCACTTAAAAGCAAGAGGGGGGCATTTATCTGCAGGGGAAACAGGTCTACTCTGGTTTACATGGCAACCGAAATGTATAGGTGGGGGTTATTTTGGAAAGAGACCTTCACAAGGGAGTAAGGGACAATAAGGGAAAGTGAAATCATTTCACACAACGGTCAACTTTTTACTTGTAAGGTCTCGCTGCCAGGATGTTAGGTGGAATTACCTTCAGCCTCTAGTTTCTCTTTTTCTGTCTGTTTCTCAAAACAGTACAGTGCAGTCCATGTCAGAGGGACAAGAAACACTGTCCCAGTCTGGCTATTTACCCAGAAATCCCATCCTCCACAGCGGCTTCCTGTTCCCTTGAAGTGAGACATCCTTTCCTGGGGGATCAACTGGATGAACCAGACACAGATATGCAGATGCTGATTTAGCCTGGCCATGCCCAGTTACAATAATACATTCATGCTGTTCATCCCAGCAGCCCGCCCTGAAACACCAGCCCCATCCCAGCCAGGCGCACCAGGCAGGAGGCATGCTGCGCCCTCGATCTGGCCTGGGTGGATGAGACAAAGACTGCTTGATAGAGGGTGGGTAGATGGGATGGAGGAGGTTAGTCAGGGAGTCCCCCGCTTCCCTCCCATACACTATGAAACCTCCCGGCCTCTGATGCAAATGAGGTGGTGGGGGCAAAGAGAGAAAAACAACATGAAGGGAAAAAACGGACACAAAGGAGGGATGGGAGGGGAGAAGGCCTCCTAAAGCAGCACAGAACTGAGGGCCTTTTCAAATCACGGCAGCAGTGAGTGTCAATCAAGCGGTCAGCGTTAACAATGTTAGGCCAGTGCAGGCAGGGCTAATGTCCTCTCTGCTCTGCCCAACCCCCTCGACCAGCACCTCCCCAACTCCCCACCTTCCACAAGCCCCTTGTGACCACATGAATCTGACTAGTGACAGCTCGGCATCCTGTAATTTGCCAATTTGCACGCATGTCAAAAAGCCAGACCATAGTGAATTATGGCCACAAAGTGGGAATAGTCCGAAAGAAGTGCAAGAGATCTGCAACACAGGGGAGGATAATGGAGATGACGGGGGAAACAGCAGGATGAAATAGATTTGAGTGAAGGCTGCTTTCACAGTGTGTGCGCCTCCATCACAGTGAACAGTTGACTCTCATGATTCCTACATAACACAGCCTGGTGGGCCTCATTCACATGCCTTGTGTATTTGAATGTTGTGTGTGATTGCATTTGGATGATTGTGATGTATTGGCTCAAGTGTGTGTACGAGGGAGCGAGAGTGTGTCTTCTCTGACAAGATCATGTGTGCCATTCGTCTTATGAGCGCCAGTGTGAGGAGTTGAACAAGTCTATCTGCTACTGCTGCGCAGAAAAGTGGGGGATGAGGGTGATTATCCATGGCTGAGCCATTAATCTTGAGCATTATCAACACCTTGCTGGTGCAATCTGTGTTTCAATCCAACAGTCCATGCATACTTCTCCACAAGTGTTTAGCTTTAGTTTGCGAAGACTGTACAGGAACATAGCAACTAAAACGCTGGTTGAGTAAAAGCTATCTCTTGCACCTTAGTCTACTGCTTTCACATCACTGAGACATATAAAAGAATCGAGCCGAAGAACAACTTGACCTCATATTTTTCCCAGTGGAAAAGGAACTATACCTTTAATGTTCATATGTGCATGTCGAAATACACCTCCCGCACACACACACACACACACACACACACACACACACACACGCATTCTAACGCAAGAAAGAAGCATGAAGCCTGTATAAATCTCTATCAGGAAGCCAGCCAACCTCTCTGCCCCTCGCTGGTGAAAAGCGTATAATAGTCTAAGGAACCAGAAACACATTTTCTGGATAGTTGGCAGCAAATGTCCCATAATGGTCTGGGCTGGGTAACTTTCTAAATGTTATTTTTATTGTTGGGTCTAAAAGGTAGTGGGAAAAAAAGCAAGGCTGACAAATGCACACACACAGTGAATAGGCTGTAATGGTATTCTGTGTCATGTACTGTATGTAGAAAAAGAGCAGAGGGAGCACATGTGGTGCCACGAAAGCCCAGCCCACACAAACATTATGTTGACAACCACAATAAACATGCTGCAAAATTGTTTTGTATTTATACAAAATAAAAAAAAACAGCGAGTCAGCACATGTAAACTCTTGGCAATCCTGCAGTCACATGAAGCGATGTCTGACAAAGTCCCCTAAATCAATATGTTATCACTGCAATATGTCATTTGCCAATGCAGTGGCTGAATCTGCCCTTTACACTTGTTTAACAATGTTTTACGTATCCAAAACAATCCCAAGCACTGATTAACATCTGACAAAGGGGCACTCACTATTGCAGTAGATCCTCAAACCATCCGTGAAAGTGAAAATGAGAAGCAATTCTGTTAAACACTACACATTATGATGGCTATTTACCACACCATTGTAACTCTAAAGGGTGGACCTCTAAATGTCTCACAAAGTAATCTCGCCTCTGGTACAGTTCACTGAATTCTCTACCGCTGGCCTAACAATCTGTCTTGCATTACTCGCCTTCCCAAGTGTGAGATGTTAAAAGGCTGAAAGGAGGACAAAGCTGACATTGCTTGTGGCTTTTCAAAGTTGTGTCATTTACTCGGGGGGTCAGGACTTCGCACAGCCACTGAACACGGTTGTTCAGAGAGGAAAAGTATGAGGGACAATGTTTATGCTGAGTGTAAATAAGCAGTCTGGTGTCTACAGGGACTCAGGTCTAGAATGTGTCATGCACAACATTTATTTTTTAATAGTATAGGCGAGGGAGATGTGTTAGTGTAAGTAGATGCTTGCAGAATGTAGTCACTTAAGTGTCACAAACCTCACTGCTTTAGCTGTAATGCTGCAGATGTTTTCAACTTGAGAAGATAGGTTAAGATTCTTCTATTTAATTTATTCTCAAACAGGCCGAGAAGACAACAAACGAGCCAGTAATGCAATTGGAAAGAACACATTCGTAAGTCATTGTTTTAGACTCTTTCCGACATGCACTCCTTTCCATCAGTCCAGTGGCATCTCAATGCATCTGCTTCATGTCCGAATGCCTTCCTAACTGTTCTGTAAAGACTTTATACGGACTCTCACGAAGTTGGACCTAGTAACATTTCCGTATCACTTTTGACACGGCCCACATCTGAACCACCACACAAACAGACAAGCGTGTAATAGTGTCGTACTTTGAGTTGTTTGAATTGATTTAGAGACATTTTTTCCCTCCATTTTAATAAGAACATTGGTCCAAACAATCACAAAAGGAAACCGAAGACACAGTTTGCATTTTTTTGCACGTGGGACTACAACAGTATCTTCAGTCATTTCATATAATTATCATTTATCCCTGACATGGAGACAGGATTGATCAAGAGCTAATGGCAAGGCACCATGTGCTTTTCTTCACGTCAGACACGTGAGCTGTCACACACACACAGTCAGTTTATAAGCAGCAGTTAAGCAGTTGTTACAGGTCGAGTCCTGAGCCCCATCACAGCTGTCAGGATATTTTTATTTGACTGCTGGCGAAGCAGTCGTTAGATTATCATCACACGTAGAAAGCTGGATAAGCTTGCTATTAGTTTAAACTTCTGCTTTTGTATATTACTATGCATTGTAAATTGTCCCTTTTGTGTGCAAGATCAACAAATATTACATGCATACTGTGCATCTGTGTAATTGACGCTATGAGGTACATTAATGCTAAGATGACCTGTTTTATTAACAGACTGATGAACAGCAATGTTACGTATCCCACGTCTGAGAAGGACTTTTGTTGAGATTTTAAACTGGCCGATGGTTTGAGTGATGGCCTGCAGTTATTCTATCTCTCAGCGTAGGAAGCATTCCTATTTAGATTTCCCAATATTGTTTTGTTGTTTGAATATTAAAACAAATGTCTTGTAAGAATAAAGTTGTGAACCAAAAATGAGCTACTGTGACAAAGAGAAGAAAAGAAACCCACACAAATATTTTCACGAGACTTTAATCTCAAAGTGAAGAGAAAATGTGCATTTAACTGCTGACATAAAAAAAAAGAAAAAAAGCACACATTGACACACATAACACTGCGTTACCAGCCATAGCTCTGCTCCTCGTATATTTTTGCTCGTACTGCTTGTCCTAACAGTAAATATCTCCCTTCAACCACAACACAAAGCCACAGGTTGGTTTCCATCAGAGTAATTGATGTGAAGGTTCTGCTGAAACCAACCCTGCACGCATTTTGAAGAGGTGAGCAGGAAATCGGGCCATCAGAGGCGGAACACTGCATTCCTATCATGCGGCTCGGGTCAGAACCTCTTGGTAGAGTCAGGATTTGTAGCTTAGAGGCTGTCAGAAACGATCACTTTGCTCTGCGACTGCGCCCCCACCCTGTCACAGCCCCCTCCTTTTGTTAAGGTAAAGGATGTACCCCAACAGATTTGATGACCGGCTCCTTCGCTCAGCCCTCTCCGGTCTGGGCTAAACACAGTTTAGGTTGTAGAGGCAGTGTAACAGTGTTGTACAGAGGGATAGAAAGGCAGAGTTACTGGATATTACCTAGGGAGCCAGGGTGGAGAATCAGTTTCCATTTCACCATGACCTTTCTCCGGTCCCAATGGTGGTCAGCTCCACCGCTACCTCCTTCCTCTCACATCCCCACTGAGCAGCCTCCGCTCCACTGCTGTCTCTCTCTCTCTCTCTCTTTTTTTTTTTTTCATTTGTCAACCTATCCATCTCACACTTTTACTCAGATAGGACAGAAGCGTCCACCACCCCCACCAACAAAGAGATCGAATTCCCATAGCTCGTCTATCTTCTCATCAGCTGTTTACACCGATTTAAATGTTAGCATTGCGCACAGCGTAAGTGCGTAACTAATATGGAACTGATGAATGCTAAGAAAATTACATCTAAACAACTCCATATCAAATTAAGGACCACCAACAACTTCTAAATACAGCTGTAATTGCAGTGAATTTTCCCCTCAGGATGGGAGTCATCCCTTTCCAACACCCGAGCTATTCTTAGTGTCTGTTAGTATTGTTTTCAGCCACCAAACGCTACTTTCATATTAAAACATTTGTGATGACTTTCTCTTATGCCGACAATGCCGGGAAGCTGTTTGTCAACCGGCTGACCGCACAAACCCTGACACTCTCTGGACACACCCTACATTCTGACTGGAAACTTCTACATTCACCTTTTCCATTGACTTCTGAGTATTTTGCGGTCATGTCCAGCGAGAGACAGACTTTGGAAAAACAAATAAAGAGATGCAAGAGTCAAAACTTTAACACTCAGTGAATATGTAACAAACAGCAATCTTTGTTTGAAAAGAAAAAAAAAACTTTATTTTCTTATAATGACAAGAGATCTCCAAAAATAGTCTGTGTCAGTACTTCATTGCTGAAATGAGCCTCGAATGTGGCAAGCTATGATTCGTTTCTGACATGAGGAAACAAATGAAAAGAAAAGTAAAGTTGAGTGTAAACATTGGCAGTTATAAAGCAATTGATTTATTGAATCAATCAACCGAGGAAGATGATATAATCTGGTCAAATGCTGCAGAACATCTACTAATTGGACATTGGGTTGAGACTATTTTGTCAACCACTCTTTCCAAATTCAAGAATGAGCTTTAAACTTCAGTTGCGATACTTCTTGGTAAGCTCAACTGTTTACTTTTCTGGTATCCATCCATCCATTATCTATACACCGCTTAATCTTCACTAGGGTCATGGGGGGCTGGAGCCTATCCCAGCTGACTTAGGGTGAAGGCAGGGGACACCCTGGACAGGTCACCAGTCTATCACAGGGCTACATTTAGAGACAACCAAGCACACTCACATTCACACCTACGGACAATTTAGAATCACCAATTAACCTCAACATGTTTTTGGACTGTGTGGGAGGAAGCCGGAGAACCCGGAGAGAACCCACGCTGCACGGGGAGAACATGCAGACGCCATGCAGAATGATTTCCCACCGGGACGCGAACCGGCGACCTTCTTGCTACGAGGCAACAGTGCTACCAACTGCGCCACCTTGCAGCCCCTTTTCTGATATTATTTACTAATTTATTTGAGTTATTTTTTCAAATGTATCAATGTAATTAAAGAAGAGGTGCAGATTCACGTAAAGACGTTGTGATCGTGTTGTCTGAGGCACATTCTGCCCTCTCGCAGCGCATTGTGCCTCATTTCATTCTGCTGATGAACGTAAGGGAGGGTCGCACAAATAAGGGAAGGATACATAACAACTGTGATTAATTGGAATTCCACCAGATGTAGCGAGGTTCATTTAATTTGCAAGGGTCACTTGTGCATGGTGCAGTGCAAATTTGCGGAGCTCTATTAAAGCAATGATGTGGCGGAAAAGGAAAATTCTAACTCGTAGAAATCGTCACAGCAGCAGCAGACGAAAGGGTGAGTTCATCGTGAAATAAGTGTCAAAAATGTGAACTGAATCCGTTTAAAAACAAACAAAACAGCAGGACACACGGAAGCCACAAATAAATACAATTTTTGGTAACATCAAACAATAAAGGAAATAAATAGTTGCGACTGCATATGTGGTTATTAAACTTGAACTTGAATTCATGTTCACCGAGCTGCTGTAGTAATTGGAAGAAATTTACTTTGCACTCGCCTGTACTCTTTGATGTGCATTTTCTTTTTCTCTTTTCTTCATACTTTCCTGCTGTGACATTCTTGTTTTCATCCATCTCAAAAGTTTAACAACTCCATCCGTATTAGTTTTAGAAACTTTTCCGAGTTCAATTTATTACGAATGTACTTTATGAATTTTAAACACCCAAATAATTTTCACAGTTAATGTTGAATTGTGGCTTTGGTAAACCTTTGTGAATGTAATTAGTCAATTTTCCACAGACCGCTGCGTTATGATTTAATTCCTGTGCTTGCTGATCTTAGACAAATCTTAGAATATTAAAAGTACAGGAGAAGTGTGCGGTTAATGGAGGGATAATGTAGCTTCATTATAACAGAGCGGGAGGGAAGTCCGTGTTGTGGGAACCGTTGTCACTCTCGGTCAAATTCACGTGGACTTGTTCCGCTCTTTATGTGTCAGAGAAGATACAAAAAAAAGCAAAGAGGACACACACTGACAGACAGACAGCTGAAGAGTCACCTGTGACATCATTCTGCAGACATGCCTGTCCTACGCTCCAGCAAAAACAAACCTTCACCACAGAAAATAGAGAGGCAGGCTAATCGCCCCAACGTTTGAGCTCCTCATACATTGATAAATGAAGCCATTGTGCAGTGATTATCACAGTTATTCATAGCCTCTTTGCTATGGGGATGGTACATTTGTTGCATTACATAGGAGCAGACACTGCTGGGCCCTGCGCATGTTTTCCTGTCACCGTGTATTACAGGCCAGCCAGTGACATTTATAAATACTTGGTAATCTGTGGTGCTATAAGCGCTGCGTTATTAAATTGCCATTATTTTGGTGGCAACTGGGCCCAGCCGGTGATTAATTGAATACTATTAAGTTGAGGTGGATCATGCCTGTTTATAAATGCTGCTTTTACATTACAAATTAATCACAGACAAATTACAATAAATTACTGTTTGGTGGTGCTAAGCTTTTGCATTAGCAGGATTCTCTATAATAGAAAGACAAGAAATATGGAAACATATTATTTCTTCATTATTTCTGGTGACACTGCAATAAAGAGTGATTTAAAGAGTTGGCCAGTGTCGGACTGGACACGTAGCCATTATGCAGTGTGCCTCCGTGTGTGTGTGTGTGTGTGTGTGTGTTACAGACATGGGAGAAACAACAGATCACGCTCTGGTAAGCATCAGGCTGAAGCATTTGGCTTTTTCTTCGTCTTGGAGTGGGAAGAATGAGCTCTGAGTCATGTTTCTTCTCGACCACATAACCTCAAACATAAATCCCAGACTGCAGGCAGCCATGTTAGATGCAAGATATGAAGTGCACACCAGCGTTCGCTTTGATATACACGTGGCATCAAGCGACTGTCATTTAATGAAGCAAAATAATTAAGATAGTAGCAGCTATCATTTTTGTGTGTTCTAAGCTCTAGTAGTAGTCTATTACGTCCTGGAGGAAAAACAACCGCTCTGATTAACCTCTGAATATTACAGTACCGTTTAAGCCTTAATCAGACAGCAGACATGGTTTAGTGGGCAGACTAGTGGATTTTATGTTTTGGACTTAGGCAATTTTTTCCTTTGTGAGCAATTTAATCTATCGATAGGGACATGTCCCAAAAACTTTTTTTCTCTCTCTCTACTTTCCAAAGCAGACTTTATGCAGAGTTTGGTACTCAGATGCAGTATTGTGGGGTTTTACTATAAACACAGAGGAAGGATGCACGGTGACACCAGATCTAGTGAGAGGGGATGTGGCGTTATTTAATATTATGAAGGCATTAGTGTAACCACTGCACTGTCATCTGTCTTATTACCCCCCTCTTTTTTTAGTCCAGTCTTCGTGGATGACTTGGCCCATGTTTGCAGAGTCCTGTTCATCGTTAGAATGGCATCTCCACTGGCACAGCCTGGCATGCTGCGCTGAGCTCAAGGCCTTTTCACAACTCTTTAATGAGAGCACAGGATTTTGTGTTTACATTCCCTTCTCCCTTTCCCTCCCTTGCCACCTCCTCATACCCACTCCCAACTCTGGCACTTTGGCAATCCCCACTCCCACCTCATGATGGCTGCCTGTCTTTGGCGGTTTGCAATTAGCATCCTTTGTGATGCTTTGTTGACTCTGCGAGCTAAAACCGGAATGGGCACAAACTACACCGTGTCACTGTTCGCCGGTGGGGGTGGCGGCAGGAGAGATTTTACTGGGATTTACTGTGTTGATTCACAGGTGGTGGCCTCCGGGCACCCTCTTCTCTTCCGTATATTCAAACAAACTCTAGTTTTTTCAGCTTCAGTGAGAGCTGACTCGGATCTGAGGAGAAAGCCTGCCTACCATTCAACCCCAAGGGAATGGGCGACCGGTAGCCTTAAACACCTCTCCCTCACTTCATTCCTTCCCTCCTGCCATTACTTCATTCCATCTACCATCTATCCCCAAGCTTTGACAGAAGGTATGTATTTTAGGAGAGACCCCTGGTGATGTGATGGACATGAGAGCCCTGTTTGAAATGGAAACCTTCACATTCTGCCCTGCCAGGGAGATCCAGGAATATCCCAACAGAGATGCTGAAAGGAAATGGAACAAGTGAAAAAAATAGCCATCTTTATTGAGGTTTTCCTTTCAAAAACACGGGTAAATATAGGAACAACACTTCCTATTCAGGATATGACGCTGTGTAATGCTATAACCTCAATAGAGCACCCACTGACCACCACAGACGAAGATAATTTCTTTCTCTCATATCAACGCTCACTCTTGTATACACTGACAACACATGCTGGCTAAGATAACCAAGAAAAAAAAACATGATAACAGAAATGAATGTAATTCATGAAAGAGATAAACTGGGCCACACACAAGCTTATCCTCTTGTGTGTGCACCGCTGCCTTGCATTCACCATCTATCGTCTCCTTTTCCCTTCAACCTCCATTTATTTCACACTGGAGAAGAATGGTACGTGTTTATGCGTGTTTATGCGTGTGTGTGTGTGTGCATACTGACGTACACGAGTGCGTACATGTTGGCCCGATTTTTTTGTGCGTGCATGTCTGGATGTGCAAAGAAAATGATGCGGCACACTCCATCCTCCCTATAACTCACCTGGACTGATAAAGAGAGCAAAGGAATCGTTTCCTGCGCCTGCTACTCATTCAAATGGGCTGGCGTCTGTAAACAAGAGCTGCAGTTATCCATGTTGCGGTCAGATAAGAGGGGAAGGAGACCTCCGGAGTGATGGATCACGAAGGGGCTCCCAGTCCTCTTCTCTTCCCAGCACCGCCCTGCCACCTTAGGATAATAAACAGCCGCGGAGCAGGGGGCCAGATAAGAGCCATCACTCACATTGGCCGGGCTGATAAGACACAGACGCTCTCTGTCACCCTCCATGACATTTGTTTTTCATTCCACTTCAGACCGAGGGAGAAGTCAACCTGTTTCATCTCATCAATGGGCTCCACTCAGGATCCCCCGCTGAGTGTGTGCCACCCTTTGACACTGATGGTAGTCAGGTGACTGACTGTGTCATGCTGCACAGAAGAATAATGGACTGCAGCCCGAGAGCTTCTTTCACAACTAAAGTATCATACTCGAACAAACACACCCCACACTGTAGCATTGGTTTAAACCATCAATTCAATTTGACAAAGTGAAAGAGGATATGATTTCAGCTCTTCCCTCCTGTGTGGAGGTACTGATATAGCAAAGCTACAGATTTTCCACTGAGGGTGTGTACATAACATGCCCATTTTGATGAATTGTGGCTTTATTTTCTGGAGATGTGGTGAAACAAAAGGCCTCGCACACCCACTACCGAGTCTCTAGGGAAAATGTCCTGACACTGTAGCGTTCTATGAACAGTCTGTTAATTCTGAATACCTTTACCTGAGCTATTTTTACACCTCATATGTCATGTTAATGGACCGACTGGGTGAGGCTTTAGAGTAAGAAACAACCAGGAAAACAGAGGTGGGTTTCTATCCTTTCCCTGACTGGCTATAAAACTAAAGTTAGACATGAATCAACGTGAAATCTCCTTGAACAAAAAACTTGAGTTACAAGTTGTAAATTATGCTTTGGAGACTAATATTTCAGAAGGGCTGCATAAAATTATTATTTAAGTCATTTTGTATTTTGGCACCTTTAATTCCCCCAAAATGCACAGGCCCATCATAGGGAATATGCAGCCGTTGTAAATCTGCCTGCTCTAACATCGCTTCTACCAGGGTCACCTACAAGTCACAGATTTGAGAAGGTATAAAACGGTTACTTTATAGCTATCCCAATTGTTATACGTTAGAGTTATGTGCATTGTATTACCCCTAATGAAGGGCGTAAATTCTCAGTTTACGACTGGACCTTTACATGGGGGGTTGTAAAACACACGCTTTTTGCGTTACTTGTGTTGGTCACCGGAGTTCTGGGGTTCAGACTGTGCACACACTGTTTCCATTAGTCAGGGACCGCTCCTCCGAGAGGCCTCCGTCTGCAGTAATAGGGCCGGGCCGGGCCGTGAGAGAACGGCATCCCGTCCGTCGGTCACGGATGACATTTAACAGACAGGGCCCGACTTCCTGTGATCAGAATGGTAGTAACCACAAAGCTAATCCGTGCGTCTCACAAATCCCTCATCCTCATGTTGTCGGAGATGGGCAGCGCGTGAGAGCTGTGGGACCATGATCACCTGCGTTGACCCTCAGATCTCAGCTCATACGTCCTTGCTTGTGCTAAACGTAGGACGTTTAATGCGCCTCTCGGTTTTAAAATACTCAAGTATTTGGTGAATGGTTTAAATCAGAGAAAATTACACATGGAAAAGTTTGTACTTGTACATCCACGTCAACAGAACTAGTGGACAGTCGTCATGTTTTTCAACTTGATATCTGAAAGTGGAGATAGTTAAATATAAAAGCCACAAAGTGTCATTAGATTTATTTAACCTGCATCAGTTGGCTATAAACATATGACTTATGTGACAAGCACGGGTTTTACTTGCAATCTTGTATTCTTTACCAATCGAGTTCACCGTAATTACATCAATCACATTTATAGGAGTTGCACCTCGTGCTTCAGCAAGACACGGTGATAAACGCTGGAGCTCTGAAAGGGAATCTCCGTTCGTTTTATAACCTCGGCTCTGCAGTCCTCCACAGCGTTAAAAATTAAGTAGCTGCTGATGATTCCTTTCCTATGACAATACCCTTCTGTGGATGTGAGGTCACCGGCACAGTCGAGACGCAACACTTTTAACAGCTTCCTCCACGTCACCTTATTGTCGCTCTTTGGGGCTGATTAGGTTCACGTCATAAAATACAGGCTGCTCGCTGAGCCCTTTTATACCTGCATTTATGTGCTATAATTTGGTACGTTTCTGCAAGCGTTGTATCTAATGCATACTGTAACATCAACATAATTCAGCGGTATGCAAATTCCAGGCCTTGCTCTGTTGCTGAAGGTAATACTTGACAGTGAAAGAATTCTGGAGACAGGAGACATACGGGACGGCAGGATTGCGAGGGATTGACAAATCAAGCAATTAAAGAGGAGGTGATTATGTCATCATTTTCTTGGGCTGGCTGAAAAAAGGTCCTGCTACATTTCATATTCACTATGAAAAAATGAATAAGGTAATGTAGGGGAGGGGGGGTGAGGATTGAAATATCTCACAGGGACATTCTGCTTACTTTTTTAGACAGGCCTTATCTCCACACGTTCAGCCCTGTTAATATGATGATGAACAATATTTCATGAAGGGCGGCTGAATGTGTCTCTCCTGGAGAGAGCCCAGGCACACTCTGTCTCCTCCCCGTGTCCTCGTCTTTTCCTTTGTACCACTCTTTTCTCTGGGAGTGAGGGTGAAGGGGGGCAGGTGAATGAAGGAAAAGCGAGGTAGATAATCACTACCGCACACACACATCCCTCAGAAACACACCAGTCCGGGACCCTCCTCTACCCCTTCAACCCCCCCAAAACATTTTCATATCAATAATCAAGCAATTTTTCTACATGCTAATCCATCAAAGCGGGCTGGGGCTAATCTGCAGGCGAGGGGCTGGGTGGTGTGTGCCGCTTCCTCTTTTCAGGTGTGCCCCGCTCCTTGGCAGACATTTGTCCCGCTATGTGGCACACAAAGCCCCTGCCCTGTCAGCACTGATTGATCAGAGGCCGGCTGTAAAGGAGGAAAGCAGCACACCCTATCAATGATGCTCTACATCTGCACCTGAAAAGAGCCTTCGTCTCCTTCCACAACATGCTCAGCGCTGCAGATAATGAGAGCCATGCTGTTAACAGCTCCTGCAGCTCTGGTTTTTGTCATGTGTATATAGGCAAAGTGCTTACCTTTTAGATGGAGGGAAGAGACAGTTAAAAAAAAAAAGAGAGAGAGAGAAAAAAAACAGGGGCTTTGGTAGGAAGATTATCATAATGTCTACAAACGCTGACAGGGTTGAATTTCAGTGACTCTTTTTCAGATTAGCGGGGCTTTTAAAAAAGGGTGCATTTGCAGAACAATGTGATTGCGTGTTTGATTTTAATTTTCTGACAATCTCTCACAGCATGTAAGGGATACATGTGGATGTTTTTTCTGTAGTGTGCATTGTTGGGATTTAGTGAGGCTAAGGGTGCTTTTTAGAAACATGTGAAGGCATAGCAGGCGCCTCTAAGAGCCTGGGCGATCCTGCAGGAGGCAGAGTGAGAGATAAAATGCAGAGGCCTCATTAGTAGCACATTTATCATCTCCTGTCTGTGATTTAAAAGAATGACTGGGTCAAATCACTTTAAATACCTCGGGGGAAATCAACATTTGTCATTGCAAAGCAAACCTGCCTCTCCCCTCTCTTCGGGCATTAATTTATTCTGGTAAAGCAGCCCCATTCGCCGCTGCGCTGATTTTAATTTCATCCTTGCAAAAACCTTGGCTGACTGTCTATCTCAATTCATTGCTTTAACACACAATTGTCCCCTTCAATTCATTGAAGTAATACTCACCACCAGCAAGGCTAAGCCCTATCCATAGACACTGGGCAGGTGATGCAAATGGTCTTTAGTGAAACACTAAAGCGTGTGAGACATAGCAAATTATTCTTCTGATGTCCACAATTAAAAACGAATGCCATCAGCGGCGAACAGAAAACCGTACACGGTAAGAACAAGAAAGAGATTATGTATTATAAATGTGTTATTAATGTGTAACTCGGCAAGGTCGGGGAAGTCAAGATAGGTGTTGAAATATGGATGTCACCCTCAAAGAGCCCGCTAACATTGCTGCAAGTGGACCCTCTGGACACACAGCCTGACAGAATATTTATGTATTTGCCTGCACACTGGCTCACAGTTCTGTGAGCATTATGTGAGGACAGCGCAGTGCTGGTCGTGCTACCAATTGGCTTGTAAAGGAAAAAAGGGCCTTGAGATTTTTCTTTAATGACAACGGCTGTGATCGAATTCAATATTTGAAAGAAAACAGACCACCACATTTTCATCTGATGTCAGCTTATCATTCTAAAGTTTAATCCCGCTACATTTAGCAAACCTGAGAAGAAAATCACAACGCTTTGAGTTCACCATTTTCACAATCTTATTATTCTTTTAACACCTACTTTTATTATCATTCCAATAATGTTTTCGCTACAATTCATTCTCACCCTTTATGCGCCTGTGGCCAGGATCAAACATATTGTGTTTTAGTTGTAGGACGGTCACTCCCACCACCGCACCACCTCGTCACTTTTTGTCAGTTCTGCTGAGGGGAAGTTTAAGATGTTGATACCAGATGTGTATTGTAGGGCGCTGCAAAAAAAATAATACAAATTTCAAAGTCAGGAGGAAGGAAGCGAAAAGGACAGATGCTGAGCAAGTCCTGAAAGAAGTGCAGGATGGGGTAAAAGCAGCACCAGAATAAACGCATATCTATTTCATACCAGTTCAGACAGAATAGTCTGCCATATGTAAATAGGGGTTCAATAATGAATGCACTTCCCCTGCTTTTATTTGCTTTAAGCCCTCGCAGTCACACACACATTGGCACCATGCGAGACACAAATTAGAGAGCGTTTTAAAGGAAATATTCAAAGAGCAGCCTGCCGCCGGAATATCAGTTATTATTTTTGATGTTGCAATTTCTGACACTTTGATGCAATCAGTGAGTAGCCCCGGCATTCAGCCCTCTCCAGGGAGAGAGCTGTCAGGAGTGAGGAGCCGGTGGGTAGATAATTATGGGAGATCAAACCTCGCTAGTTAGTAGGCAGGAACGGGAGGCAAATGCCAAAAACCAGCCAATGTTTCGCAAACGCTTGTTCAAGGATATCCTAATTGCTATAAGTGGTTCCTTCAGGACTGGCACTTCAAACACTGCCTGCTGCATGATGTCATCTCCCTGGCTCCCCTTCACACTTACAATAGGCAAATTAAGGAAGAGGGCACAACAAAACATACCAGAGGATAGTGTCCTTCCTCTGTCGTGACATGTGAACCACATCAGCAGCAAATGGGCGCCCGAGCCGCACATGTACGTATGTGTGCGCAAACGCAGCGAGACAAGCGGCCGGATTTCGTCAAGCAGACAAAAACGTTCTTTCGGTTTGTTTGTTTTCTTCATATGGGCGATGCATTGTGTTTCTTTATGCTGATATCAATGGAAATGCATGACACAACTTCACATACCGCAATTAATATAGAACGCGGGCTAATTTATATGCAGAACACAACAAGTACACCCATACTGTTCGTAAATATTAGAGTTGTATGATTTCAAAAGTGATCCGTTCTGACATCTAACTGTGTGCTCCATAATTCAAAGTGAGAACACAGTCCTATCTGTCAGTACTGTTTCCAGCCTACCTCTCCGATTCCCTTCTTACCTTTACAGTTCAAAGGGAAGGAGAGGGGAAGGTGAGCACAATTAGTTGAAATCAGTCAGAACAAATTGTCCGACAGCACTGCACTATGCTAAGACATCAGAGTCCATTTGCTGACGGTGGAGTGACCCTTTTACTGCGACCCGTGCGCCCCGGCAACATGCATAAAAACCCCTGTTGTCTAATCAGCCTCTCATACTTATCATTGACCAGTGTCTCGTCTAATACAGAAAGTAACTTGAAAAAGAATCCTAGACCTGTTTCTGTCTGCCTCAGCGACATCAAAGGAAATCCAACCCTCGGCAATCAAAAAGAAGGATTTCATGTTTCAAAAACAATTCACATTTTCAAAGGGGGACCACAGCTGACATACAATCACAGTAAACCTATTGAGTCTTCAGCTCCCTCATTCTTTTTCTCTCCCTGTTGTGAATGTGAATCTTGAGGGTCATTGATCATCTCATTAAATTCAGCCCCAAAGAAAGCGATCCTTTTCACACAGCTCAGGAATTCAGACGCGAAACACCCCCGCCTCTCTTCAGGCACACACAAACACACTCGCACCATCAAACATCACCAAATGACTGCCTTTCGCAGACAAGAAAGACGGCAATAAAATGATAAAATAAAGTCTATTTTGTTCAAAAAGGGTAAAAAGGGGTCATTTTCTGCATAGAGTGCTGAACTGTTAGCATAACAAAGCGCTGGCTGGCGAGCTAATGGCTCTTCATCTGTGACAAGGGGCTCACTAGCTTTTCACTGTTGTGCTCCTCATAAAGTGGCCTGAAACAACACCTTACTTCTGCTCCTGACCTTCCTACATTCAAACACAGGAAACCCCAATGTCAAGCTCAAAGTCTATACACATCCACACACCGACAGACACAAAGTGAGGTAAAATAATAAACATGCCACGCCGAGTATTAGTATATCTCCGAAGGCATTGTGAGGCAGACACAGCCACACAAACACACAGTGAGTCTGAGCAGGCAGGACAGCCATGTGAGCACTCAGCGGCCCTGGAGTGCCTTGGCTCAGTCTAATTGTCTCTCTAATTGGTGGTGTCTAAAGGGGGTCTTCTCTTTATTTTTGGACAGAGCGGCATGCCATCACGCAAGGCAAATTACATAGACAGACAGGCTGGAACACAACAGCGGAGACACAAATGACAGCAAGAGAGGAAAAAAGTGATTGCAGAGAGCAGAGGGAGGAGGATGATTATCATTATCATTATTTTATTCACCATTGGGAAACGACATGTTAAGAAAACGGAGTTTCAGGTGGCTAAACATCCAAATTGCTCCCCTCCCAATGGCCCCTCGGTCCCCTCCATCATCCCAACTCTGGCTGAGTACGTTGGGGATGAGGTCATGCTGCACTCATCCAGACAGTGGTGAGAGGCCTCATTCTCCACTCCTCAACCCCGACGCTTTATCCGGGAGGCCTGCCTTTGATGTGCTCGTAATATGAAGGACGCAGGGCTATCAGCTAGCTGTCAACTCGGTAACTACCCTGCATCGCTCCCAGGGGCAGCAGAGCCAGCCGAGCCAGCATGGCCGTCCAGCGCCCAGAAGCTCTGCTGCTGATGGACCTGATTAATTCCCCGGAACGCTGGTTTGTCTTCCTGCAGTTCAGTCAATGACTTCATTCAGCGGGGTGAGGTCACCAGAGGCCTGGTAATAAAGGGGCTGCACTTCACAGTAAAGACAGCACGCCTGTGTGCAGCTCTCCAAAAAAAAAGCCCTTTAAGAAAGAAGAGGGTAAAAAAAGGAGGAAAACATCGAAGTGTCTTTGGCTCCCGAGCAGCAGTCCTTGAGCAAGAGGCGAGCAAACTGTACTTCCTCTCGCTCCTGCCTTCTCTTCTCTTTCCTGTCTCCCATTGTGGGAGAAATAATAATTGGCAGGCCAATGAATTATTAGCACACACAGTAGCTACAGGAAGAACAATGTCCCATATTGGTGGAGACTCCATTAAATGTGACTTTCCTTTAAAAGAACAGAGTAAATGGATTTCTTAAATAAAAAAATAAAACGAGTGTTGCTTTTTCCCTCTGACTCTGACCACCTTCTATTCTATTTGAAAACTTTCATCGTTTTTATAGAGAATAATGTGTCAATGTGATGAATGCGCGTTCAATAAAACCAGTGATAATGATAGAAGTTGTCCTCTCCTCTCCTTGAGTCATAACTGATGTGGCACAGCGGTTTAGAGCAGTAGTCTCATATAACAATGCTTATTATGAGAAAAAGGCCTTTAAACAAGTCAAATAAAATTGATGTCATTCACTTTTTGAAACTCAATGATAATCTGGGGAATTTCGCTCCAACAAACGGCATGGGAGAACGACACAACTTACGAGTGCGAGTAACTCACTCTCGCGCTTATGGGATTGTAAAAAATGACAATTTCTTGAAATGTGCCATAAATTTGCTGAATTGCTCTTGCCATCCACACAGTGATGGTTGCTTTCACTTTGCGAGCCAAGCAAGTCGAGTCACTTCATATAATCTGAAGTCACAAATCACAACGGGCCTCCTCAGCCTCTGAGGTGTAATACGGGACTATTGAGGCTTTTTTTGGGGGAGCTCAGGTTAGCCCAGCATGTGGGGAACAAATAGATGGTGGTCTGTGTCCTGCCTCTCCATCCGTCCTGCCTCTGGGATAAAGCGTTGGCCGGGGAGGGGGGTGTGAGCGAAACGGTGGCCCAGCAGTGATGCACGACACTGCAAGCTCATAAAGCAGGCCATCAGCTGACCTCTGAGGCACGGGGGAACAGGCAGGGCCTTTACGACCATCACTAGATTTAACAGCCAATAATGACTGGAATAACCGCTTAAACCTTTACGGACCTGCACAGCCGCATGGTAGCAGTGACAGCAGAGCAAGGCGGGAATAAAGAGGGAGAGAGAGAGTGATATATTCAGCCAGTGCACTGACAGGGGCCATGTTTCAATCGAAGGGAAAATGACAGATGGAAAGGGAGAGTACCCTGATATGTGTGTCTCTTTAAGTGGAGCCAACTGGCTTGTCCATTCCCATCCTGATGAATGCACAACAGGGAGAGCTGGAGAGAGAAGTGGACGAGGGAGAAGACAGAAGTGATGCATGGGACGGGAGACATGAGGGGAGAACAAACAAAAAATGGCAAGGGAAGAGTGCAGCTTGGATGAAGGGGTTTTTTTTTTGTGTGTGTAAAAAAAAATTGCAAAAATCCAACCTTATTCATAGAGAGAACAAGTAAAAACTCACAGAAACATTTTTGTTTTAAATGTGTCTTGCCAGTGCATTAATGGCGTTGCCAGGGAACATCACAGTCTAGGTCAGAGGCGCACTGGGAAGAACGAGTGGGCTTTCAAAAGTTGTTTTGATTGTTTTTATTAATTTCGCACAAAGTGCAGCAAACAGAGAAAAAAAAATTGAATCAGTGCTTTTCCTTTAAAACAACACCAACTCTCTTAATACATGATGGACAGTGAAGTACCTTAGATATCTATTCAGTCCTGCGTATATAAATATGTAAGACTTAAATGTCATCGCCTAAAATGCTGGATTTAAAACATAAATGAATAAACTATAAACAAAAACAACACACAAACACAGTAGTGGACTTTGTACAACACACTGTCTGTGTCTGAAGCTGCAGCATATACATTTCTTTACTAGAGGAAAGTAAAAATCTTAATTTACAATCTTTGTCTCGCAGACTTCTTTCTCCTTTATTCTAATGTCAAGCCTAAGTTATAGCACACTAGCATCCTTTGGACTAAGATCATAACATCAATTCATTAACTGTTGGCAGCGAACTAATTCTGATTTTCAATAAACTCTCTAAACCTAATACAGTACTCATGAAAGGAGGCCCATTTCACAGGCTGGCACATGTTCAAGCAACATATGCTCACATAATCTCTTAAAAAGCATGATCCAAGTCCAAATTTAATTATGTAATAGCACAAACGAAATCAGAGTGCCGACACAGCAGAGCTCTGATACACAACGTTCTGCCACTCCACTCCCATTCTCCTCATTTGTTTATTGCTCTCACCAGTCCCAGCAGCCTCAAGGGCCATGGCGTCCAGAGTCCACTCAACGGTCTACAGATGGCTCCGAGGCTCCAGGCTCATTTCACATGGTTGTTTGTCTTTTTAATAAGGTCTGCTGGAGATATATGACTATTGTTATATGATCATAACGCTTTTTCATGGTCTCTCATGCCATTACTTTTAGTGCGCTGTGTTTTTACATACTAAGTTCAAAGTCTTTTAACTTGATGTTTTCTGTTAGTTCACATGGATTTACTATGTATGACTCAGTCGAGGCAGTAGCGCTGGTGGTGGTGGCAGTCAGACGAGGTTTAGCAGTTTCAGGGACTAAATGGGTGGGTGGGGGGGGCCGGGGGGATGTTCATGGTTTCCTGAGCCCTGCACTTCCTCTGGCAGCAGCACTCAACTTGCAAAGCACTGAGCTGAGGCTCTTGATCTCTGTAGAATACAGATAAAATTTTACCAGTGAACAGTGTCGGGCCTTCGCCGAGTATGATACTGTCCGTAAACATTGCTGAGGAGGAGTAAAAATATATATATGAGCATAAAAGCCACAAAGGGGTTCAACTGAAGACTATATCCGAGATACCAGGTCACCTTTTTTTCCCCCTGTAACAGTATCAATAAATCCTGGGACAAAACTGCATATCTTAAGCACCTTACTGGCGACTTTTACAGTGCAGTCGGCGCTTGGCACGCAGACGATAACATTCCCTCCACACAATGGTCTAATCTTCATGGCACAGGTAGCACTGGGATTGTCTTGGATGTGCACTCTGCCGTCGCCTGGGTTTGTCCCGGCATTAGAGCCCTCGGCATTCCTTTGTGCTTTTTAACCAATGAATTAAAGCGGATTTCAACAGGGGAATACTTATCGCAAAAAATTACCCCCCTTTACTCAGAGATAAACAAATCAGACTAAATAAGTTGGAAAGAGTTTCACAAACTCATTCTGTAATCAGGAAGAGCTGCTTAAGATAACAACGCCTGATTTAGACATTTCCTTACACAAAGAGTGAGGAAAAGTGAACCCTTAAGCTATATGGGACGGGGTACATTTTCAGCAACTGCCATTGCTTTGTAAAATAGTTTACTTTACAATTTGTATTTATAGGAGCCAATCAGATGCGCGTGTTGTGAGTAAATAAATGAAATTGTTGGGGAGTATTGTTTGTAGATTATATATTCAGGTCACTTCTCCCAAGAAATCTTTTAATTTTTTAATCCATGCAGATGTTTGTTTTCAGAAAACTTTCTGAAGTGCATCCCCAGATGAACACTGAAAGCATTCTTAAGTAGCTAAGTTGCTCTTATACAAAATACCTCAAAGCGTCTAAGATAATACATGTGGATTGAAATGCAATCTGCCTCTCACTTCTTCCCCAAGATAAGTACAGCCATTGACAAGACCTGGCTTCCTCCTCTTATCTCACAAACACTTGATACCAGAAACTCTGTGCATGAATAAGTCTTTCAAGATTGTGATGTAAATATATCCGATTAATCACAACAAGGAAAACTGCAACAACTAGTGCTCCCACCCCCCAAACAACATTGTAAAAAAATGTTCCTTTGCTTGCAGTTGTATCAAAAAATATTTTTCTTATCCATATTTCCCCCCCTCGCGTGTCTGTGATCACACAGCCCTCAGTCATATACCCATTACATTGACGTGTTTTAATCTATGCTAATCTATTGTAATATTTCCATTTTCATTTTTAAAGATTATTATTAACATTAATTTAAAGCAAGACAATATTAAAAAACTAGAGACAAAACTGCATTTGGATAATCTATGCAAAAGCTCTAAGCCCATTTCCATTCCTGATGGATTTAGTGACATATCCACCCCCACTACCCCCCAGCACTAAAATATTTAATTTTACGGAGTAGATCCCCAGGACACGAAGGAAAACCATCAGGTCCATGTTCAAGTTTAATTACTGATTACTGATTTAAACCTAGTCTCAACCCTCCAGCCCCATCTCTGCCTCTGCTGTAAGAATGAAAGAGAGAGACAGAGAGAAGTGTCGGGAATGAGAAAGAAATTAAGATAACGGTGCATGTGTGTGTTTTCAGGGTTTTTAAACCATAGTTTTAGGACTTCCTCAGCATGAAAAAAAATGATGTTATATATGAATAGGGCAATTTGATGAGCACTTTTAAAAAGATTTATGCGATTTGCACGATTACCTAATTCGTCAGTGGTTGTGATTTCCTCAATATCCCTCCAGTCCACAGTGTGGCACTCTGCTCTCTGTGTGTTGCACTGAGTCAAAGCAGATTGAGATGAGCCTCCTTTTGGCACCCGTCCTCTGTCCCCCCACTTTTCACACTATTAAACGTCTGTGCATGTGAGCATGCGTGTGTTTGTGTATGTGGGAGCAAGTCTGTGTGTGCATGTGTTTGATTAAGCTCCGGCTAGCTACCCTCATTGCAGCCGATGCCTCTGAATCTATTACAATCCCTTCATCACAGACGCCACTTCATTTACATTCCTCGGGCTCTGTTTGAAGAATATCTCAGGTGGGAGAATATATTTTCAGAGTGTCCCTCTTATAGGTTTAGCCAGATTCCAATGGGCTTGAAAAGTTGCAAGTGTACACCAAGGGAGGCATTTTCACCTAATGAAACCCAAGATCAATAGAACTGTTCTCTCTTCTCATATATAGTGTATGTACACAAGGGAAATAAAGTATTATTTTTCATCCTCAAATGTATAATGGATATCGTTCTTTATTTAATACTTAGTTCAATTCCACATGTGCCGCAAAGGGGAAATATTTCTTCTGATGATGTCCCTATATTACAGAAAGAAGATATATAAAAGTGGAAACATTAGGTGCGAAGGTATGAGAAAAATTGAGCGTTACATACCTGAGTAACGACAATAGACTGTGTAGAATTCACCATCTCACTCAAGCATTATACCACAATACAGTTAATCTTATATAATTAAAAAGCTTACAGACATTTACATATTAATCTGCTCTGCCTACTTCAATCGACATATTTTAAATCAAGAGCTCAGGTTTTAAAGCAAGAAAAAAAAAAAAAAAGAGAGAGAGAGAGAGAGAGAGCACAGGAACGTGGAGAGGAGAAAAGAGCAGATAAGCGTAGAGAGGAAAGAAGATGAGGGAGAAGAAGATGAGAGGAGAGCGGTGAGAGCAGCCACTTCAGGTGCAGCCCTTATCGGCGGCAGAGAGAGGACCTTTCTTATGTAATCTGTGATTTCATTCAGCCTCCGTATCAGATGATTGTCTGGGAGAAGAAAAAGCCATTTTGAGGGGAACGGGCTGCGTGAAAAGGATCGTCTCCCCGGCAGCTCACCCTTCCATGTCGAACCAGCCGCATGGCACCGAAGGTCAGCAGAATTATTGGAGGCGGGGGTGGCTCCGCCAGAGAAGACAATGATATGGCCTTAACCCTCATTTAGAGGTGCCATTTCCCCACCTGACCCCCCTGCTAAAGTGTTATTTTTCCATGTTATGAAATGTGATAGCTCTCTGGTGAAACAGGAGTCTCCAGTTAGGAAGGTAATACTTTGGCGTGCAGCGACAGCGAGACAGGCTCAGCCTCCCCTCTAAATAGGCTGGCTGTGCGGCCTTACTGCTCCGTGCTACGCAGACAGTTCAATCAGGGTAAAACAACGTTCATTTAACCGCTTGGCTAACAACAGCCAGTGGCACACAGCTGTACACACAGGAGCCCCAAGATTGCACAGTTAGGGGAGATGATGATAATGTCTTTGTGAATTTCACCCAAACATGTCATTTTAAAATAAGGCTCTGCACAGGGCTGTGTTAAGTGTCATAACCTGTTGTTTTCGGATCCTGCTCTCTTTCTCGCTCCCCACATGATAGAGGCAATAAGCCAGAGAATGTTGGGTTTTGTTTTTTTTTGTTTGGTATAGGTGAAAATATCTGAATTCAACGCAGCAATCAATAATTGATGAGGAATCAAATGCAGCAGTGATTAAGAGGTCTATTTCTGCATGAGCTGAAGATCATGTTTGAAATACTTGTCCGGCAATTACCAAGTCAACTTTTACATGTGGTGTGATATTAATAAGTAAGGTGGAAAAATCATAAATGGCTAATGCTTCATTAATTTCATATTATATTTTCATTAATGCAAAATGATGTGAGCATGACTCTGAATAATTCAATTTCTTTGCGAACCATGTGCAATATCATATGTAAATCAAAGGTCGAGGAGATAAAGCATCTAATCGCTTCCTATAAAAGCTTGTGATTATGTTTCTATTGATATTAGTTTGAATCTGTTCGTCTGGGGGGGGATGTATTGTTATGAAATTTACTCTTTGCTGCAGCAGTGAAACAGGTTTGTGAGTTAAGTAGAGAAAAGGAGGTATCACCGACAACAGTGTATTGATTGCTGTACATGCTTTGATGAGCAAGCTGCTACCAGAAGAGGAGAGAGGGGGGTGCAACACAGGGATGTACATCTTCGTCTACTCTCAGCAGCTCCACCTAGGGGAGCAGACAGAAGCCTCACTGCCTCCACACTCAGGCCCGTGATATTTTTTCACTCCCTCTGTGGATCTAAACAAAAAATGTGCGACGGTTTGCTGTGACTTGCTCTAACTCTGGCAAATCAGTCCTGATTATTTGTCACTAATCACTCCTTTGATGTGAAGCAAGAGGACACATGGCTACAGGGTCCAGTCTGACACAAGACCTTGGTTTTGGATAATGGTGCCCAGAGGGCCATGGCACCGGGTAGTGCCGGGGGTCAGAGGAACAGGCAGATTAAGGAGGAGAGGTGTTGAGTTTGTCACCTCGGGGCCTCCACCCACACAAGGAGAAGACGCTGAGACCAGGCCCTGCCATCATTCAAAGCAGATGGCATTTTTTTAATGTGTCAGGGCTTATTTTTGGGATGCAGCCTCTGGCAGGCCCTGGATAGACTAGTTATTAGGCATGTACGCTTATAATTTAGCCAAACCACAGAGGGTTTGGACACAAACCCTGAAGCCTCAAACTGAAAGACTTCCCCTCTCTCCTCCCTCTTTTCTCTGCCTTGCTGTCAGAATATTGAAAGCAAAGGAAACTGAGATTGCGAGAATGACTTTACACACAAAAAGCTATTGCGGTTTCACCAAGCGCACAGCAGCACGCTTACAACTTTGCTATTTGATGAGACACAACTGCGAACTATGCTCTTATGAAGTGTCGAATAGAAACATCTATGATTCGTAGATTATTTAAGGAAATCCATTGTAAGTTATATGCAAGTGTAACTTCCATAGGAAAAGCTTGCAACCTCTGCTAACTTTCAATAAACACACAGTCATTGATGAAAAACATCCTGACAAATGTACAAGGTGTCTGCAGGGCAAGAAGACCTGCTGCACAAGCACTGGAATCTAAATCCACACGCTCACATGTCACAACAGCACTCACACAAACACACACAGGCGTCAGGACTGCAAAGAGATAATTAGCAAGCACAGCTGACTCCTTGAATTGTCCTCCGTCCTCCCCCCATCGTTTCCCTGCTAATAGGGGCGTGAGTCCCACTTATTAGATGTGATTATCCACCCAGGGCTGTATGTAGATTAGCTTTATTACATCCCTCAACCAGCTTCTCTGCTATTTAGACAGAAAATGTAATTCAATGATGTAACTTAGATATAAATCTGCATTTACAGGGCAAAGTCCCACTCCAGCACTGGTTATGACAGGTTGGCTGATTAAACTATCAGGCTGACAAGCCCAGCAGCCACACAAGAGGACAGGCAAAAGTACAAAGGCCCTCTTATTATAGAAAATCCCCCAGAATAGCCAACGGTGAGGATATGGTAATGATGTAGTACCTCTCCATCAGGTCTACAACACACACATACATACATACATACATGCGCACTGGAGCACTTAGAGACACGCACATATTTGTGGACCCGACTCATATAAACAGTAAAGACAAACACACGCACACACATATATACTATACAATATGTATGTGTTCTTATACGAGTGTGTGTAGAGACACACACACACACTCATAGACACACACACACTTATCTCTCCAATTCCCTTATCCAGCTGAATATGATGACTGGCTTTTGGAATGACCTCCAGGCAGAGGACAAGGCCTTGTTCTGCTGCTCCCTCCCCTTCCCCTCCTCTCTTTCTTCCTCCCACAGAATGAATCTAAAAGATTGGTGACCTTGCTGTGGGTCTGTGAGGGAAATGAGCTACATCTTGTCACAGACTGAACAGGCCATTTGAAACCTGGTTTGTTGGCTTTGAAAGGGCCAGCGATGGTGGAGCTGATAACTGGAGGGGGTGTGAAGGGGTGGCTTTTATTCAGAAAATTAAAAGGCAGGCCTGAATGAAATATGTCGGCATTGGCGTTAAGCATATCGTTGCAGGACGCTTATCAAGTGAGCATCTCTACAGCAAGAGAAAAAGGGCAGACAGTAGCTGTGAATCCATACTCTGCTGCTGGCAAGCTGTAGGCACAAAACAAAAACAACCAGTGAAGCTTCTCAACAGCCCTTATGCCAATAACTAGGAATATGTTAATGATTTTCAGGAAGCAAATTAACTTTAAGGGTTTCTTACCAATGTGCCATCTCTGGGATAGGATTTAAAATTCATTATCTGCACAGTTATCGAAATCCAAGCTATGGTTCAGACAGACACACAACACACACAAAGTCTGGAAACAAGCACAAATGAGCAAACTCGCCTGTTTCTCTAGTGAGATTTTGCGTGTGTGTGTGTGTGTGCGCGCGTGTGTGTGTGTGTGTATGTGTAAGGAGCTCTCCAAACAAAAGCTGGCATCTCCCATGGCCTGCACAAATGTTTGTCTAATGTAAACCGCCATATAGGAGCATCTAATTAGGGGTGTCAGGCTGCATGTGGCTGAGAAATCTCAGCCAACTGTCAGCCGATTCAGATCGCTCCCAATCAGTGGGGAGACGAAAAAGGAAGAAAAGGAAGGAGAGGATCCAGCAACTGGGAACCAGGGACCCGAGCGGGGGGCAATTAACAGCCAAGGTGAAGCCACTCATTGTCGTCAAAGAGACTATGCTAGCCATGCATGTTAGACTCCTACCCTCCCCGTTACTTTGCCAGCATCCACTGGCACATTTGTAATTAGGCTGGAAATGCAGAGCAGTGCTGCATGGCGGTGGCCCAGCGCTGCCTTAAATGACACATGAAGGCAGTGCGGAAGCACTGTAAGCACACATTCACAGAGTGAAGCAGGTCCTCAGTTTTTAAGGGAGTGGATAAGTGGGAAGGCCTGACTGGAATGCCACAGTGGGTGAAACCTGGAGAAAGGTCACGGTAACCCAGCATGGGTCTAGTGTCATCCTCATTAAAAACCTAAGCTTTATAGAGAGGAGAAGATGCTCTTAGTCACAGCACTGAGCTTATAACACCACCACACCAAGTAAGGTTGAGTTCTACCTCTTAGAAGGCCATGGAAGCACATGGTAACACACGTTCAACACGCAAATGTGCAGAAAGAGGCAAATACTGCTTAAAAGACTGGGGCAAACACAGGGCATGAAAGGTAAGAGTAAGAAAAGGTGCTTCTAAACCTTCTCCCTTAGCGTTGATGATTAGTGGGTGAAAACTGTGTGAGGAATGCAATGTTTTTTTCTACCTAAAGCCATGATTTGCTTTGCATAAACAACAACAACAACAATAGCAGGCAGGTTCTTCTGTAGAAGCCACACAATGAGCTCAAGGGTTCCTCATAACATCTCATTATAGTTAATGAGCGCTGTGTGTTTACAATGTGTAGCTCTATAGAGCTAGCAGTGTTTACCCATCCCCTCCTCTCAATGGAGATCACTCAGCACACCCCAAAACAAAGGAGGATTTGTTTAGCCATGGGCTGTGTTTCTTCCCCTCTGGATCATAGGGCTCAATCTAGCAGGCACAGTCTGTTAGCACTATCTCCCAAATTCATCACAGCTACCATGGAATCCCCAAATATACACTAGGTTACAAACCTACATAATTAAGTTAGATTAAACACTAAACACTATATGTACTATACCTCTGACAAGAACACGTATCCCTAAAGGGGCACCTGAACCGAAACATCCACAAAATTAAAGTCAGTTGTCTTGAAAACAACAAAGCAGTCTCGGGTAGCTTGTCTACTGGCCAGGTTCAGCTAAAGTAAATCAGTCAGCAAACTCCCCGAAGACCAACGGGGGTCTGGAGGACCGTGCAGTCCACATCTGGATGTCCTGTCAAAGGTTTGCCATGACTACACACTCGGTGAAAGAAGTGTTAAAACATGTAATACTATCCACATTCCTCTGTTGCTGGAGAATCTGACAATCAAGTCAAGAAATCAGAGACTGGGACCACCAGACTGGTACTAGTGAAGGTTTTAATTTGATTATCTTTGACTTTGTGCTGTCAGAACAGTGAACAGCTCATCTGCCTTTCTTCCACATGCCTCCGTAATTAAACAAGTAGGAAAATGCCATAAGAGAAGAAAATGAAACACATAAAAATGTTCCCAGAACATCAATACAACACATACCTCACTGCATCATACGCCTATCCACTAATTAAGAAAATAATTATCAGCACCTAAGATCCTTGCATAAAAAGCTACAGGAGAGTTCTGCATGGTAGGCTCTTCTCTTAATCAGTGTGTTCGGAAGCATGGCAATTGAGAGGCTGATTGAGTCCTGTGTTGAGTGTGTGTTAATCTCTGATTAACATCTGCGTGTGATCTCGTGGAAGTATGGCACCAGTGAGCCCTATGTTCACACAGGGCATGAAATATCCAGGCGTGTAATAACATTTTATTTACAAAGGGCCCACTGGGCACAATGCATGCCAGCACTGCCAAAGCGAGCCCAGTGCAATTCACTTGAATGCAATATATTACCCTGGCAATCCAACTGGGGAAAAGGAAAAAGGAATGGCTTTAGTCACACTGGGTTATTAGGAGCTGGGAGCTGATGGATACCTGTAAGGCAAACCTAATCCAACACTCATTGGGCTCAGCAAAGAACAGCAGGGTACCTATAAAAGCGGGAAGATGAGGCGTGATGAGGACCATACGGGAGGCTCCCACTTGACCCAAATCCTTTCATTTGTCTGTAGTAAGACCTGCATCACCTCCCCAGCGAGGGCCGGAGCAAGACTGTATTTCAGGAAGGAATGCGAGGCATGCAGACCACAACGCCCATCCACTCCTCTTAAATCAATGGTGCATTTAGCCAGAAACCTGCTGGATCGAAATCAATAAAACACACTATTTCAGCACACAGTGGGGAAAACAAACACATACCAAACATTAAATCATTAGCATGTGGAGTGACAGCAGTGTACGGAAAAGTAAATATTCATACACGGTGACAACATGTCGGAGTTGCAGTGGTGCGGTGCGGTAAGAAAAATATTTTTGTTCATTATGTTCATGACTTAGAAGTTTCTTGGACAGGATACCGAAGCAATGTCAACATTTACATCCAGCATACAGTCAAAATACAAGGCTCGAGGTATGCCAGTTGCGTCCATATGGAATGCAGTGAATGTACAATCACACAATATATGAAAATATATGGCCCAATTCATATTCATTGTTGCCGTGAACTGACAGCTTATCTGAATAATCTCCACTTTATGCAAGTGTGAAAATATCACCTATGGGCTGACCTATTGCACCCTTGGGGTTTGGAAAAAAAAGCACATCATTTATCTGGCAAGTTGAATATCCAACATGGTAATACCAAAATAATGTTCTTGTTGAAAATGTAATTTTTTTCCACCTTCATTTTGAATGAGAAATGCGACACCAAAGAAAATATCTAGCCGATGGATTAAAGTTTATACTGAAACGCTGATTTTAAAAAAGAAAGAAAATACCAAGTTTCAAATTACAACTGTATTGTATCTAAATGTACACAGAAAAATAAATTAGACTGAAAATACATTATTATTTATCTAGAAAAAAAAAACCTGCTGTTCAAAATCATAAACACAAACCTTATTTATATGGCATTTATGCGTGTTAGTTAAGTAACAACAATGGACAGATATAAACAAACCCTTTCAACCATGGATCCGTAGGCCACATAAGCCCGTTCATTTGAGGTATTTTATGCTGTCTTTCCCCCTTTAAGGATTCTCTTATAATGAATATATGCAAAAGTCCATTAGAGCATAAAAACACAGACACCGAGCCCTCGCTTCCCCTTTCCACAACATTGGAAAAAAAAAAAAAAAACAAGCTACCAGCATCGCTTTCAATGAGAACTACGCCTTTCAAACTGCTTTGGTGTCCTACAAAATTACCATATGAGAAGCTATTTACGACTCGACAAAATTTCTGTGTGTTTCCATGAGAGTTCAGTCCGTTCCTGTGATGGAACAAAATGAAAAGCCTGCCTTACTTGTTGCACGCAATTAAGCCCCTGCGAAAAGACAGTCGGGGCAGTTTAACATTTCATAGGGCTGTAATTATTCTTTAACTGTTAGAAAGTGTTGTCCCCTAGGAGCCAATTACTTGAAAAGCGCTCATCACACACAAGATATATACAAACAAATCCTTCAAGCACAAAGTAAATGTTTAAACATTAAAAGGGATGAGCGGAGGAACCCATACCAATCAGTTTTGGTAGGAGCTAATTACTAATAAGAGCAGCAACCCCGTTGTGTTAGATAATTATGACACCAACTTGCACCTCAAACACACAGAGCCCCTGGCTGGCTGCTGCACCGTGGCTCTTATGATCACGGAATCAAGCACAGACTGCAGAGACCAAATGGATGGACACAGAACCTTACTGACATCACTACACAAGCGGGAAAATAATAATAATGCTTCAACACGGCCGCGTCTTCGAATCTGATTTAGATTTTTAAACAAGGTGCAAAAAACAATCAAGCAACTAGGAAATCTCTGTTGTTTTTCAAACTGTTTGAAAAATTCTCCGTGAGGAAGAAGATCTTTTATAAAAGCAAACTCAAGTCCGTCTTTTTTTTTTTTGTTGAATCAATTTGTAGAGTGAGGTAAGTTACTACTCTAGAATCAAGTGCATGTCACTCACCACGAAAAATAAATTACATTTATAAAACAGTTCTGGAGGCTGAATTGGGCTGGACGCCACCTTGAGTGAATTACATCACTTATTTTTAACTAAAATAAAAACTTAAGAGTCAATATTAGCTTAAGTGACTTAGATGGATAATTCTTCAGTTCAGCAATCATATTAACCTCCACTTACTCTCTACATCTGCTTGGCCTGTTGTTTGCTCATCTAATCAATCTCCTTCAGCCTTGTTCTTTAATGTCCTACCACGTTTGGCCATCTCTAAATATCCGCTAATGCCTGGGAAACATCAGGCCCTCAATGATAGCACTGTAAATGTAATTTATTTCTCACTCATGCAAGCACTTGAGCTAAACGATTATGGCTACTGAGGAGCGGCACACTATATAAGATAAATATTGATTGACTGGATGGTTTGTTAGCTACAGTGAGGAATAAGGTCTGAGTGAGAAGAGATGCCTATAAAGACCGGGCCGGCGGTGGTGCTGAGTCGTCTTGTGCCAACCGGGCTTGTAACAAATAAAGAAGAGGCTGGCTCGACCTGGCTCGGCCACAAACAGCCGTTTCACAGGAGCTGAAGAGTTTCAGATCCAAAACCAAACAGATCCTCCCTCCCTCTCTCTGTCTCTGTCTGTCTCTCTCTCTCATTGCTCTTTTAGCAACAATGTGCTAAAAGCCTGCTGACATGGTTTCCAGTCCTCTGTGTGGACACGGCTAGGTTAATTAACACATGATGCAGTAGCAGCAAGTCAACATATGATATAGAGCTGGATGACAAGGGAACATAATCATTTTATTTTTGTTTTTATAATATGACTATATTAGGTCACATTCATATTGGGAATATATTTTTAAATCTTCTTTTTTGACATTTTTTGGTTCCCAATATCTTTTTATATATCCTTAGATAATGATAATTCAAATAACTGCGAGCGTTGCAGCTCATTTTGACTTTTTGTAAGAAGACAAAGTAATTAGTTTTGGGTTGTTTTTCTTCTCTCAATCGAATTATGTTGCTCGTGACATTTTCAGTTAGTAATTGGGAACACATTTCAACATTACATCGCCACACTTGTAATGTAATTTAAAAAATGGAAAAATAAGAATTGCACACATTTGTTCGAGGTGTGCATGTATGTGTCGTCTAATGTAAATGCCAGTAATTTGGAATCAAAAAAAGACAATGTGAGGTGACTTGAAATCTTCCTTATATGTGAAGAATCACACACACACACACACACACACAAACAGACTTTGTTTGCCTTGTTTCATCGTCCTTGACATTATATTGTAACAGCATCTCTAGAGGCCCAGGCATAACCTCAAAATCCTGTTTAGCCAAATTAACATTAGAAATCCCATCGCAATGCAGCACAGCCCTGATGTAACACATGAGACAGTTCGCTTTGAAAAACGACTATCAGATGAACAGCCAATCAATCTTCATGTTGCCTGAGTGCAAAAGTACCCGTATTAAAAGAAGAGCTGTTGCTGTCCACTCATATGACTTTTTTTCGCACCGCACACTCTGCACGTGAAGATGTGTTTGTGTAATTTGTGTAGGTAGCAAATGCATCTTGATTCTGTTTGGGTGCACGCTTGTGTTTATGTGCATGTCAGAGGCTGTCAAACTTTTTTTTTTTTTTCCTCCTGACCCTCAATTACCACAAACACAAGCATATACACACCTTACACAGGAATTTTCCACCAGTGTAAACAACGTTGTGTTGTTGACGTGTGAGACTGACTGAGAGAGAAACAAAGCTGTCTCAAATCCCATTTGGGCTGAGAGGCGGCCCATATGGAAAGTTACCAAATAGTGCTAATACTGCTAATAGGATGTTCCACTCTAAATAGGAGCTCATGTTAATACCCAGATTTTCATTCATGCTGGAAATTGTAGTTTTAAATTACAGTTTAATGCTTCAGATTTTTAATAAAAAAAAAGCCCCTCAAAAAACCTTCACAGCAACACAAAAATTACCACAGCCTCTGAACAGAGCCTCAGCCTCCCATTGTCAGCCAATTACTATGCAATCTCTTTCTTATGACTGAATAGCTCACTGTTAGCAAATAATGAAAAGGCAATTATGGCAAAGCTGTGTTCATATTACCCTCTTCATTTTATGCAGGCTGTAATTATTGTCAATCCTAGAGGCTTACTCTACCATGTAAGAGGCAGCAGGGAAGAAAATGGAGTGGGCTGGTGCATGGCAAATTGGAAATGTCACAGCTACCTTTTTATCAGCACCACTAGACCCCTTTGTGCATGTGTGAATACACGTACACGTACATGTGCACCTATACACATGCACTGCAAACATACATGCTTTTACCTGGGTGTCCATTAGCTCACACACACACACACACATCCAGGGTATGCATTTATTTACACATTAACACACACATATTTACTCCCATCATTACCAATCATAAATTCACCGGCGGGTAAAAAAAAAAAAAAAAATTGCACACACAGCACACGCAAAACGATGTGTGTTTTGCAGAATCTTCACCTCAAGCTGTTACTGTAGCTTAAGTACAACGCTAGCGGGTGAAGAAATAAATAAATAAACCGATAGATGAAGCGGGTCTGAGAAAAACACACACACGCACACACACATATTCCTTTTGTTCTTTCCTCTTTTTTCTTTTTTCTTTTTTTTTTTTTTCCTGAAAACAATGATTCCCTGAAGACTCTTGGTTTTTCTTTCCCTGCCAGTGTCTGTCTAACAGCAAAGTGGTGGATATATTCCTTTTGCCTTGGCCCTCATTAGCTGTCTCCATGCTGTTCAGTAATAGGGAGTGGCACATAAATGATTCCCTTTATAGAGTTTGATGTGCCACACTGAGAAGACCACAGCCCCCGTATGGACAGCACCCCCCATCAGCCCCTTCACCATCGCCGCCAACACTCCCCCCACCCCTCCTCACCCGCCCGCCCCCCAGATGGAGTGCACATGGAGGGAGGCAGGGCTGGAGGAGCTGTGTGACACGCATGACAAACGCCTCAGCCTATGTCGCCGCTAATTCTAATGGGCGGCGCTGACCCTTAAAAAAAAACATTTCATCAATGTTTCCCTAAGTGCCACTAGCAGAGGTACATAATTAGGGTGGGACATCAATAAAGGCTCAGGCGCAGGCACGACTGTGGCGCACATGGCACCAGGCGCAGCGCGATGGTGAGATGGAAACACAGAAGGGATACACAGGCAGGAGGTGCAGCGAGGAGAGATCTTTTGTCAATACTCTTGCATGCATCCCTGACAAATCAAAGTGAATAAACAATGTCGTGATACTACCGTACCTTGACAGGCGAGAAGCAGGTCTACTAACACGATTCTGACGGCAGACTTTTCAAGGTCAGCCTTTAAGCTCTTTAACTGCACTGTTTCAGGCTTTGCACCAAATTCGACTCGACATTCATATACCTGGCAAGCACATTTATAATATATTTTTTTTGAAAGTTATTTTCTCCTTTCTCTTTTTTCTCTCCCCCCACTCCGTCCCACAGAAGCAGGTGCTGCTCCTTTTGTGTTTAACAAGATTCTTGAAAGTGTGCATGAGGGAAAAGTGCATTTCTTAAAGGAAGGAGTTGCACTACACGAGGCTGTCTTCCAAACGTGCTTTTCAAATGGATACTGAAGCCTGTCACAGTCATATTACTTTACCTCTAACATAATAGCATCGTCTAGTGCACTCCAACACAAAAGACAGCCAGGGAAACATCACAACAGGATCAGGGAGAAGAAAAGCCCTCTTTTAACTTTCAAAACTCCTTAAGTTCTCAGAGCACACAGACTTCGGTGTGCCGCTAGCTTACGATGGTGTGTTTGCCTGCTGCTTAGAAGAAGGGTGGAGAGAGAGGCAGTAAAAACAATGTAGTCATTACAGCTCACTTGAGTGTCATTTTGGCAGGCAGCGTTATATCGCTGCTTGACTTCAGATGTGTAACTGAAATCACTCCTCTGTTGTCTTGTGGCCTGGTGGCTGTTAGGTAGAGTTACAAGGCACACAAACAAACCAAAAAGATGCCAATTTACTTCCCGACACTGTTCTCCATATTTGAGAATTTTGAAAGCAAAGTGTTTTTGATTTTCGCCAAGCGCATAAGGTGACAGAATATGATGGCAGAATACAGTGATCAATCATAGACATTTTGTGGAGGTTGCTCAGTTCTTTTCAGGTACAGATCTCACCCAAAACAACAGCACAAACAGCAACAGCTGCTGCAGCAACTAGACCTACAACAACACCAGAATGATTCCTGAGAGCGCCTATGTGACAGATACTGTGTGTGTGTGTGTGTGTGTGTGTGTGAGTGTGTGTGTATCATAGAATACTCGGATTTGATGTCATGATTGTCACAGACCCTTGAAGCGAGTGGCCTATGTGTTCGTCGATTCAGTTTGATGTGTCTCTCTTACACACACAGTGACACACACACACACACTTTCATACACACCTTGTGAGCCTCGGAGTTCACTCATCCTCCACATCTGTCCTGGAAAAAGCTGTAAATAAAGCAAGGAAGAGAGAGAGAGAGAGAGAGAGAGAGAGAAAAAATGAATGGGAAGACAGAATAATACCCTTCATCCCTCAAGTCGTGCGGCTCAAAGAAATTATTTCCTGCAATAACAGGTAGTGTGAATCTGTAGAGGCCTGATGATATGTGAATAACACAAAATGACCAATTACACTAAACATGCCAGCTTTAATTTCCTGCCTCTGAGGATAGTAAATAAACATGGCATCTATGAAGGCGCAAGTGGAAAGTGCTCCGCTATCAAAGCCATCCCCGAGTTATTTTCTTTGATTAGCTGCCAAGGCCCAGATACCCCGCCTGTTTTAAGTCATTTGAGGCGTTCAAAATGAAATTATAGAGCATCTCCCAGAGATATTAGTGTTAAAGAGCAAGTAGCCCATGGCTACAGTAATCCCCTGTTAATCCTGACCTAATGAGACCAAGCATGAGAGAAGGGGAAACACAGGGTTAAAAGGCATTAGTGGGACTTAATGGTGTGGCGTCTAAGGTTTCTTAAAGGGTAAATTATACAACAACGCCGTGTTCACAATATGTCAGCAAAAGCGGAATAGCGTCGTAACACGGGAAAACAAACACATCACAAATAAGAGAGCAACACACAATCAAAAAACTGTGGGATGAAAGGATCTCCAGCTGCTCTGCCCTTGATCTTAATACTCTTTCATAATTAAATTTTTTCTTTCATTTGTACCTTCTTGGTTGTGCTGATATAAGGAAGCTAATAAGCATAAATATAATTAAAAATAGCAAATTAAAACGTAGCTATTGTGTTTGTGTGACTGCCATAAGTTGTGGAAGGTCTGCCAGACGTCATAACACTTTGCAAACATGAGCAGCACGTGTCACATAAAGCTGACTGTGTGATGTCAAGTTATTTTATTCTATCAATCTACGATAACAGTAGTAAACTAACTAAAGAATGTGTTGCAAGAATTGCATGTACCATACGACAGCCAACAAATCAAATGTTCAGTTGAGGGTTTACTGGAGATGCTTAAGGTGAGTGTGAGTCACAGGTAGGGTTACAGGTCCATCAGTCCCAAGAGGAAGCAGTGCCTGAGAGGCATTCTTCAGGCCAAAATAGTCCCTTTTGCTCCAGTTGTTGCTTGTGTGGCCATCGGTAAGAGTGCTTTCAGTTTGCACCGCCAATCTTTAAATGCTCCATCTCATCTTGTTCAAAGCTTGAGGATGTGAAATACTTGAAAACCTAAAAACACAAACAACTTTATAGATTTAAAGAATAAAAACTCCTTTAGTAAAACTTGGTAAAACACTTTTTACACCAGATTGCATAACAGAGCTCAGTTTAAAACATTTATTTCTAAATTAATCATTCATATTTAAATAGATATCTTCCCTTTTAAGGATATATTTTTTGAAGATGCTGCAATAGTTCAAAACCTACCTGTTCCAAGGGTGCTCTAATAAAGTCAGTAGCACAGTAATAAGGTACAGCGGTGTGCCAGCGGGGCGGCCAAACTCATGCAAAGGCAACACAGCACTCAGCACCCAGACCAGCAGGGCACTTCCTCCTCACCCCTCTGATCTTTAATAGACACTAATCAGATGTGGGCCTGCAGAGACGGAGGGAGACAGAAAGAGTGAGAAAGGGAATTTAAAATTTAAGTCCTTTATTAAAGAGCTATTTGCTTTTACACATGGCACCTCAGTGAGGACAGATTGTTTTTACAACGCAAAATGGAACAAGCCAACAAATCACAATAAGCCAAGAAAAATCAACGTGGCCAAATATAAAAGCAGCCAATCAAAAAATAAATACATTAAAAAATTAAAAAGAATTAACATGTCACCCTTGACAGAACACAGAAACCTCATTCATACACCAAATGTTTCTGTTTGTAGCCTCCATGTTGTTGGTCTCTGCATTAAATTAAGCCTAGAAACATGACTAAACATGATTTAAAAAAAACAAAAGAGGGAATTTGAACAAGTCTCAAATAACATCTTTTCCTATTACAACACAAGTAATAACATGCAAATATTAAAATTGTGTTGGAAAAAAAAATGTTCCCAAATCTATTCAAAACCCCAGCATGTTTTAACCTGACAAAGAAAGAGACCTACAAAAAGAGAAAAAGAGTGTGTGTGTGTGTGTGTGTGTGTGCGTGTGAGTGTGTGCTTCTCAGAGACAGCGAGGAAAACATGAAGCTTTTAAACCTGAGATTGAGCGCAGCCTCCATCTTTCAAGAATTCATAAATTAATCACCAGGCGTGAAAATGTCCAAACAAACACATGAAAGTTAGATGCGTCTCGTGTGTGTGTGTGTGTGTGTGCGTGTGCGAGCAGGGAGGGTGTACATATAGAAGCCGTGTCTGATCCTTGACTTGTAATTAAGCTTATAGCTTTACACAGTTGCATGCACATACACTCGCACATACACATAGTTAGTCAGTCAGCAAAATGAAAGACCACACTCTTTGTCTCTTTTACATTCTCACACACACACACACACACGCACACACATGTATGCATAGAGGGCATGGGCCCACATCTAGGACTGTCAGATTAGAGAGGGTCCTTAATTTGTGTGACTCAGTGGAGTTTCGCTGGCTAATGAGATTGGGCTAATTGGTATCGTTACTGTAATCTCCTGAGGCGCAGGACAACACGTTTAAACATATACCCACTGATCACACTTAAAACCTGCCAGTGATGCTAAAGGTCATTAGCGGCTGTGTTCATTTCCAGAGGCATGCAATGTAATGGGAGGGGAGTGCATAAAACACTGTGGAAGTTCACCAGGGTTAAAACATTCATTTGCTAATTCCAGGATGCATGTTGCCAAAAGAAAACATGCTGTAATTACACAGGGAAAAAAACTGTACAAGCTAAAGTAACACTCTTAAGACATAAGCATGGTTCTCACTATGCACCATTTTCCGGGCAAATTAAAGCACATGTTGTTGCACTAAACATTTAATTTATCACATTTCCCCGTAAACAGATAAGACCTTAAGTTTCAACCCCTGTTAAGTTTACCATTTAAAAAGAAGAGACACAGTTTTGCTTTGTGTTGTTGTTTTTTTTTTCCCCCTGAAAAGTTCAAATCTGCTTTAAAAGCAAATTAAATACGGCTCCATAGCTGCACTTTTAATTACCTTTCAACAAATACACAAATCTACAAGGTGATACACTAACTAAAACCATTGCACAGCAAATCCAATTGTAACCAAAGATCAAGTTTATTCGTCTGCATGCTAACTACTACAGGGCTGTGGGGTATTGTGAGTATGCACATAATTAGGAAAAGGACTCAAATGTTTCAGCACCGCCGCATTTCAATTAGTTCAACTCTGGTGTCACAACACTTTTGCACAGTGATACATATGGTCAGTATGTTTTCATGTCTGCAAAAAACATATATATAAATATGTAAGGCCACAATCAGCAACATGTAATTACAAGCATGTCATCTACAAATAATAAACCCACATCACAACAACTATCATACTTATTTCCATCCTGTGTCTCCACTGGTTTAGTCTCAAGTTTGATTGGAAAGAAATCCCTTGAAGCAAAGCAACGAACTAACAATATGACCCACGAGCACTCTCAGCATGGGGCTAAGTAATTATAACAACTGTGATTTCTCTCTCACACACACAGAAAAAAGGTTGTGGGTTCAACCCCTTGTTTTGTATGAACGACTGGAGATGTTAGGACTCTTCTGTCTCAGCCTGGGGTCAATGGGTCAATTACTAAAACGGATTTACTCACAGGCATTGCTGAAGTACGACTTACCGAGCTCAACAGCTATTAAAAATTCATCACTTCACATATAAATACATATCTTTTATTTTATTTATTCCCAGGACCTAATATAATGAATGTAGAGCAAGGCCATCAGCATAAGTAGGCTATCAGTCTCACTTTTGGCTCCGGCCAGGGGAATGGCATGAGGCTGACAGAGTGAAACAAGAACAGTAGCTAATGTTAGCACTAATGTTAGCATTAGTATTAGCATTAGCAATGGAGATGAATAGAGCGCCTGGCAGCCAGGCCTCGTCTGTCCACAACTAGAGACAGGTGGGCCCTTAAGCCTGGCTTCAGGTTACTTAGACGGGCCACAATGTGCGTCACATGCTCACAAACACACACATTAATACACACACATGCAACTGCAGAAATCCTGATTCATTTGTTCTGGCCTATTTCAGTACCACGGACATAAATGCTCTTAAATAAAAGTGAGAAGATTATGTTGTTGTCTGGTTTTCATTATTAGTTTGGATGCTCTCGTTTTGGCTACATTTCCACTTTTCACTAGAGCAAAAAAACCGAAAGGCATCGTGCAGCGAGTAGCAGAGCAGCACTATTTTGCATGTGTTACAGGGCTTTTGTGATGCTAAAATATGTTGGGGAAGTTTGCTTTAGCACTGTGGGGGGAAACTAAGCCCTGCCACCTGTTCGCCAGATCCAGAGGCTCTATTGAATATTCTTATAAAATCAAAAAAGGGGGGAAGAGAAATCAAAGCATTTCCTGGCTGCCTGTGGCACAGCTTCTGAGGACGATCCTATTTTTAGGTTCTGACCTAAAGCAGCAACCCTCTCTTTTAACCTCACAACTGTGGCCCAAGATGTTGGCAGTACAATAAAAACATGAATCCATTTAGCTGACATGGACGTTTAACAATGCAGTCTCTGATTCATTCTGGCAGGTGACAGTGATTAAGCTACAAATTATTAGCTTTTTCATGCAAATCGACAAACTGGCCGCCCGGCGAGAAGCGATTGTAACTTCGGAAAAACATTTTACACCACTCGGCCGTGTGAGGTGTGACTAACTTTATTGACTCCTGATCAGCTGACTGTTTCCTATATTGTCATGATTAACTCATTAGACTTCCACAGCCTTTCTATTTCCCCCCCTTGCTTCAGAAAATGTTTACCAAGGGATCTGGGGAGAGATGCCATGTTTGCCTTGCAATCAGATCTGAGCGGGAATGTGGGCTGGAGGAAGACCTCTCTTCCTGCCTCGCTGGCTGGGTGGCTGGCTGCCTTTGGGTGGATAGTTCGGGCGTAAGGCCCTAGCTTGGAGTGCTATTTCTAAACCCCCTCCGTCCTGAAACACACACACACACACTCGCGCCTATACCCAACTCCCCCACCTGTTTCCCTGACTCTCCATCAGATGAGTCCTCCAACAAACTCCCTCATGAACGCAGCTCGCTCAATTCCTTCTCCAGAGGAACGTCCCGAAATAAAGCCTGGCTGCCATCGAGCCAATATGAGTTTTTACTGGATGTACATCCTCCAGCCTACAAAAATAGAGGACATAGTTACACAAAGTTCACACTCAGATCTCATACGCGTACAAGACTGGTTATCTCCTCTTAATAAGTGAGCTTATAGCTACTGTTTTAAAAGTTACAGCAGCTGCTTTCACGCAATAAAAGTGATCTTTATGTGGGGTGTGAAGCTCTCAGCGTACGATAGCTGATCTAGAATCTCATATATGAGCAGGATTTGAACTTCTCTGATCCAATAGCATCCTCATGTAAGATACTGCAATCCATTCTGGAAAAAAGTGATGAAAAAATGATAATTAGTGCATGATTATAAGGCAATATGAACTACTTACAAAAAGTCATGAATGCAAAATTACAAAAAGCTAATTTATTTTCTTACAACACATAGTTACACAGAGTTAATGCTTTTAATTTCCAGGAGACAGTCCCTTGGAGTTATTTCCCACTCTTTTTTTTCATATATATACGTATTTTGTGTTATTTTTAGTATGATTTCATTAAGCATTTCCTAATCTAATGAGCAATGGTGCTCTCTGTAATCCTTTTTTTTCTCTCCCCCTTCCTGGTGATTTGACATCTGTCATAGCTAAAGGTTTTAAAAGGATCCAACATCCTAACAAGTGACGACTGAAACCGAAGGAGAGACAAGGAGAGAACAAGACTGAGGGAGTGAAAGAGAGAAAGAAAGGAGAAACAGGGAGAAAGGGAAAACGAGACTTGTTGTAAAAGCCTGTGCTTGTTAGCACTGTGTCACATGAGCGTCCATATATCATCTCCGGGTCTGTCACCTGACCCCGATGTGTCACAGACCCCGGACTGTCCCCTCAAACACGAGCCCTTCTCTGGTAACCCCTGGGCCCTCTGTGCACCAGTCTCCCCCAACTGCCAGAGAGTGTTAGGCAGTACTTTACAGCCTCTGAAAGGGAGCTAAAGACCGCTGAGGATTGAGATGAATTACAGCCGGGGGAGCTCCTCTAACGAAGGGCGTCCAAATTTACAGCTTTGCCAGCTTTCTTAACTTCACGGATGGAGATAAAGCAGGTCTTGGTTTTGACAGAGCCCCACCAAGAGCACGGGGAGGGGGAGCAGAGAGAAGCAAAGCAAGGCAGGGAGAAAGGAAGACGAGGCTTAGTTTCTAAAAGAGAACCTAATGAATGAAAATATATGAAGCAGAATGCCCCTTGTTATTCTCTCCCCCGACAAGAAAAACGGCAGCCAAACGTCAAGTAATATTTATTGCGATCAACAGTCATTGAGAGGTTATGGACACAGAGGCCCTGACTGCACTCACTAACTATTTTGTGAAACAGAAAGAGCCAGCCGCAGCATGAAACACATTTTTCTTTTTTTTTCTTTTTTTGAGATCAGTCGGTTTAAACGCTTGTTAAATCAGCCAAGTAAAAAAAAAAAAAAAAGGGAGAAAAAAAAGCTTTCGAGTGCTGTCTAAACCTGAATGAAAAGCCCTTTGTAGTTCACTCTGTTGGGTTTGTAAAAACAAATGCACGCTACATCAAGCCAATCATTTATCCCCCAGACAAAGATCAAACTAATATTGACTGAAAAACACCTGAAAGATGAGACTGTGAATGCTAATGAGAAGGGCCTTCCTAGCTGTTAATCATAGAGAGGCTCATTTCAGGAGGGGAAAAAAAAGTGGGGGCGAGGGACAAGAAAGCCATCTTCATAAACATATCCTCATTTTCTAGTATGGTGTACGGGGGTCTGGCTGCAGCCAGACTCCTATAAGAACTGTGAATTGTATATCAGCCTCTAAAGCTGGCACTTTAATCCTATTTGCATTCATATGACTATAGCTGGATCCTGGGAGCCTTTATCCTTAGATTTGCCCATTTGTATGCCCCTGTGAGTGCAGGAACTCTATGCATGATACCAGTTTCTGGATGTCTCTCACATCTTTCGCCCTATTTGACTCGTGCAGCCACAGCTATTCAGTGGCTGGAGAGGCATCACAAGAACTTATTGGAGAATGGTACAAATAAGTAAACACGGAGACTCTTGGGCAGGTAATGGACTCTTATGAACACACACACATGCAGGTTTCATCCTCACACACACACAGAGAGGGAGAGGGGGTAAGAGAGAGAATTAAATACTCCTAGTGGCTCCCTAGTGGAGAGAGCCACAGGCTTAGCTCTACGCCGGCTGATTTGTGAATCTCTTCTCCTTAAACAGCTCTGTGCCTCTGTGCACACGTTGTGCTGACGTGGGGGTGGTGGTGGTGGTGGTGGTCGGGTGGGTGGGGGGGTTGGGTTCACCCATTTGCACATTAATAAACCTCCAGAAACATTTATTAAAAGCTGGGAGAATAGACAGTATTTACATGTGAAACTCCTGAGGACATCAGTGAGTTTGGCAAGGGCCACACCGCGGGCCTCTGTGGTCCTGCAAATCCTCGGCTGCACACGGGGCATGATAATGACATCCTCTGTCCAATTACTCCTGCTGCCAATAGCACTGGTCATGATGGAGAGGAACACACTATTAACCCTGTTAGCATTATTGACACAACCAGCATACCTCAAATCAGGACTCCATTAAGGTGACAATGAAGGTGATTATGAGGGAGACCAAAGCATGACTTTTGGGAGAGTAGGTAAAACATATATTAATAATAATAATAATGCATTTTCCATATTTTATGTTCCAGCGCTGATATTTATTCTCTCATGTGAGACACATTATTTGCGTTTATCAATATTAATGGTAGGCTAAAAAGGCAACCACGCTGCACAATCTGCAAATATAATGCCCCGCCTTATCAATTCATAACACAGACCAGCTAAACTGTCAGAAAAATCTGAAGTCACACTTAACCGAGCCCAATACCTACTATTAAGATGGCTCGACATAACAGGACGGCTGCCAATAATTGTACATAAAGATATGGAAAAGCCACAGTCCAGCTATGAATATTTCATGAATTCCGACACAAAGAGCATGCTAAAAGGATCAAAGAGAAAAACGGGAGAGGAGTCAACGTGAACATCCAAACAATATGCAAGAATCCCGACAGTATAGGTCACATGCAAAAAGACCGGGGTCACACTGAAATTGTCCATCAGTCAGACAAGCAGAACTGATTTGGATGCTAAATAATGGTTTAGATATTCAAAAATTCCATATATATGCGAAAGGCTTCAGTGCACCCTGGATCTGGCCTATCAGAGGAGCGCTCTGCCACCACACTCCCTCATGCAGACCCACGCTATGCCTCTGAGCCTACGACTAACATGCACGCACACACATGCAGATATCCAGACATCCAGACACATAGTACATGTACATACACACGGTCGCGCAGCACACACGCACTCAGTCTGAAACCCTCAGACAGACATAAACACAGACATATATTACACACATGGTGCCTGCATCACCCATAGAACTGAAATCAAAACGGAATTAGGTTCATGATTGCATCCGATAATCAGAATTTAATTTCTCAGGTGGGAAAAGGGAAAAAAAAAAAATGAAAGAAAGAACTTTATGCTAACACCCTAGTTTGCAAATGAGACAGCACGTGTGTAGGAGCAGGTATGCGTGTTTAAATGTTGAACAACAGAAAGAAAAAAAAAAAGAGTAGTTGCATATTTTTGCACTCCTGTTCCTTCAAAGCCAGATGCCCATATGGTTGCGTGTTTGTTGTCTGCTTTCATGATGAGCAAAAGTCTGGTCGAAACTAGGAAAAGCAGCCATTGTCGCCGCAAAATGTCCCGATCCTTTGTGTCCTGTAAATTTCAAAACAACATAATCAATGCAAAATTTATACAAGGCAGTGTCTTAAAATCACAACATGGTGCCGCAATTATATTGTGATCTTCTGTTCATTCAAAGGGCCGTCTTGTTGTGATTGTCATATGCCACTTGCCATTGAAATGTGTTTTTCATGTTTCTCATCTCATTGAATGTCAAACATCTCTTATTGAGGGAGCCAAATCCATCTGATGATTTTTCCACCCCACTCAAATGGAAATGGTGCATGTGACAAAACAGTGGTATTAACATAATAAAGGAATTCGACTTACAAAAACCTCAACATCTGCCGGGTTGGAGAGAGTAATGGATAACATTTCTTTGAATCCAATTGATGGATCTGATGGCGCTTAGACAGTCATTCACATCATAATGTCTCAGGAGAGGCCAATAATAGGAACAACATGGGATTAATCTCAACACTCTCGACTCAGACGAGACAAAATATGCATGGGCCCATAGATCTAAAAGACACTGTTATAAACAAATTTGTTTGAGAGTTTTTTTCTTTTTTCTTTCTTTATACATGGAAGCTTGGAGTGCAGGATGCTCTGCGACGGCATAAAGAAGGCCTAAAGAAACAAGTCGTACCAAAAGATACAGTATGTGTGACATGACAGTGAATGTAGTTTTTAAAATGAGAAAACGACAAGATGCTGCTGAACAGGAAAGGTTTTGTTGTGTTTTTTTTAAAATTTCAAACACATTTTCAAGGCAATATTTCCAACATTATGACGCAATCATAACAAACATCCACTCACATGACAAGCTTCTCAAATTTTACTTTCAGATCAGAAGTTCTGGTTATATTGTTCCTGTTAATGTGATCAGCAGTTGTTAATTTAATGAAATGAATACTGAAGATCTTACTCTATCAGCAAGAATCCATTAATCATTTTGCAAGCATGAATTTACAAGTACAACATAATAAAGATCTGTCTCTCCATGTTCGATTATATATATGACTGATTGATAGAAAAACGGAATAATGTATTTTTTGCGCTAAAAAAAATAAAAAAATCAATCTCACTGTGTGCTTTAAAAAAAAAAAAAGTTCAGTTCTATTGTAAAGGATACACAACTTTGTACCGTTGACAACATGCAAATCAGTTGCTTGTGTGGCTAAGTCCAACTTCAGCCATAGGGGACTAAATGACTGTACAGGTTCCAGGACTGTAGGGAAAGCCAAAGTTCTCCCCGTATTGTGAACTATGATCACATTAGTTATCACCAGCTGAATTTCTAACTTCCCGTAGCTTCCTGACCACAGTCACCCGTCCCTTTACAACACAGATCTCTGCCGTTAGTCTTATTCATGTTTAATTGCGGTGATACGACAGTTCTTTTTGATGCTGTACATCGAGACCAGCCTGATGACTTATGACAGAAGAAGGAAATCAAAGTGAATAACAGACACGTTTAAAATCTGGGGATGATCCGGCCGATCAGAGAGCACGCAACGACCTGAATCTGATGGACAGATAATTCCTTGTGAGCTGACCTCCAAGACAAAGGTTTAATAATAAATACACCGTGTCTGAATTAAAAAGACACTGTTCTACATTTTTAATGTAAATGTATTTCTGCATGCAATTAAAAATGAATGATCACAGAGCTCACCTCCCTGGACCTGAGGCCCCCGCCCGCCTGGTTGACCACGGGGACGAGGAGCTGAGACCTCAGTATGGACAGACTTTAAGAAGGGGGGAGTCTGAAAGAAAAAGGGGATGCATGAGTAGGGAGGTGTGTACCTCTATAGAGCCCACTTTAAAGACTGTCCAACCTGTACAAATAACCATGGGAATTTCTGGCTGGTGATTAACGTGCTGGCTGGAGGTTTAAATCACTCTGGGAGAGAGATGGCCCAGCGTTTGACTGTGTGATATACTCCCGAGCAGAGCTCCTCTGATGGGAAGAACATTACTGATGAGAAACTAAAATGAGATTGCGGAGAGCGGGGGCAGGAATTAGGGCTGACCTGAATGGGTCTGGGGGTAACATGGAGGCTATCACATTAACCTGACGGGGGCTCCTTTAATAGGGTCCAGGGCTTAAACTGATATATCAATTTCCCTCCATGTGGACGACTTCAAAGGCCAGAGCTCATTCCCGCCGCTTGTGTTGGCCCCCCATCAATCTCTGGCTGCTGTGGGCATCATCACCTCCAGCCTGAGACAAGCCAGGATAAAGATCAGCTCGGCAGGCTCCGACCAATCAGCAGCTTTATCCCGATTGTCCACTCCAAGAAAAGATAGCCCCCTTGAAAAAGTTCCTGTTGTTTCTTCGGTGACTGTGCAATAGCTGGCACCGTCGATCAAGACGGGGGGGAAAAAAATGCTCAGCAAAAACGGAAAATTGGTTCCAACATGCAGGTCAATCAAACACAACACTATTCAGCTTCAGTATCACAGAATGATTGTAATTATAATCACGGTTGACAAACATTTCTCCGTCTGTGTGCGCTAACGTCACAATAATTACCCTTGTCACGCGAAATGTGTAATTTAGCAACACAAATCACGGCATTTACCTCTGCTGACAGCTACAATGATAAAGATTCAGTAAAAGCGTGGCAGAATACCTTCCAGTTCATCTCCACTGTTTGTATAGAAAGACTTTTTTTTTTTCCTCTCCCCCCCCCTCAACAACAGAGACGCAAGGAACTCCTTTCTTTTCGCTAAACTCTCTGTTCTCAGAAATCATATCAAAAAGCCTCTCTCGCAGTGCAGGCCCTCCAGGGTTCTGATGTCACTTCCACTGTAACACTTCGCTGATGACTGACATATGCTTCACATGAGCGTGAAGAGGAAAAAAAAAAAAAACAAAACACACACACACACAGGAAAAAAAAAACATACACGCTACACACACCCTTTTTGTTTTAGACGACATTTCCGACTTTACGCTAACTTGTTTTGTCAAAACAATTCCCGAAGAAATTAAACGACACATTACTCAAGTCAAACCTGAAACCTAGATCTGCCACAACAAACCTAATCCAGTTTGAGCAGCGCCTGTGTTGTGGTGTCCTCGGAGTGTGTGTGTTTCTCTTGAAACATGGCTTAGGTTTCAGGAAGTTTTAGGCCTGGAGTCAGTCATCGAGTGGAGGTGGAGGGTGTGTGGGGGGATGTAGCGGCGCAAAAACACGAGCTCTGATGGCGCTGATAATGGTCGCGAGCGAACCCCTTTGAAGGACTTTCACTGAGAACAAACAATGTGCAAAAAAAAGAGTTGCTAGAAAGTGAAGAATGTGTGCGGCAGGCAGGTGGAAGGAGCAAAATGAGCATTTATTTCAGGCTTTTCATTCATCATTCTGAGCAAGGAAAGTAGTCCTTTGCAAAAAAAAAAAACAATAAAAAATGCCAAGAAAGTAGTCATCTCTGAGGTATTAGAGTGTAAGAACACGCTCAAAAGGGGAGCCGTACATTCGGAGGAACAGAATTATGCGCGATTAGAAGTCCATATTTGTCACGGAGTTCCTTTCAGCTCTCACCTTGTGATCAGAGGCATCATTTAGACAAAGAACAAAAGACGGCAAATATTTTGGGAAGGAGAGGGGAAAAAGGGGGTCTGTGTAGTGAGTTGCAAGAGTGAAACTGAGCGGGGCGGTGTGCCAAAAGAGCCCGCTGGTGTGGGCTACAGTTTGCAGTGCGTAGCAGCCGAGATCTATGAATACAGATCAGGGGAGATGTGAGGGAATTTTACAGCAGGTATTGTCTGTCACTCACCCCGTCTGTCTGTGTGATCACGGCCTCCTCGGCGGCTGTTTCATCTTCCACTCTCTCACACACACTCGTACTCACACACACATACATTCACTCCTCCCCCAGTGCTACCAAAGAAGACCTGGTGCTGTGGTGTGCCCTTGCCAAAAAGTGACAGGTGTTCCAATAGGAAAACCAAAAATCAAAGGGCCATTATTCCTATTATACGTTATGATACCCTGCTTATGTCTGGCTTTGTATAAGTTACTGACATCTGGATTTGACTGAGAATATACCAACGCACATAATGTAGAGTTTGAAATAAAAAAAAATTCAGCCATGACATGAACATTCAAACAAGTTCACATTTTTTCTATGTGTAATATTTTAGAAGTGTGGTTTCTAATGTAAACTTATTTATTTATTTTTCTTCGTTCTTTTTCTCACAGTGGTGAAAAATATCTGCCAGTCATGTGTCTGCATGGCCTAGAGCTCTTTTAACGCACACTGTGAATTACGCCTGCAGTGAACATAAACACATTTTACAGCCAAACGCAGCGTCGTAGATCCACGCTCGCGCACTTGACTTGAAACACTCGCTCCTTTCTCTCATTTACCGGCAACCTCGCGAAACTCTGCCGCCCCCCCCCATGTAAATTTTCACAAGATGGCTGAACAGCATTAAAAATGAAAAAAAAAAAAAGAGGCAGTCCCTGACACAGACAATCTGCCCCAACAAGCGTTTGCTTTTGCACGGGAGTGTCGGTGTTGATTTCTAGCACGAGGAGAGCAAAAACACACATAAAGCTGGCCCAACTGTTCAATCACGGCGCTCCGCAAATGGGAACGGGCCTGCAGTCTCAATCAGCTAAGTGTAGCAGGCAGCTGTTGTGTGGCGGATGGAGTGCGTCGTTAATTCTGTAAATATAGCTTCCCTCATGTGTCTGAGAATCACCCACTCAGGCCACATTTAGGCCAGATGAGCAGCAGCTTCGCCAACGTCTGGTAAACTGGGCGAAGAAATGAATGACTCAACAGAGCAGGGAGGAAATTTAAATGTTCCTTTTGGGTAATCTCTCTCTCTTTTTTTTTTTTTTCTCTCTCCCTTTTGAAAAGACCCAGTACAAGGTTGCCAACCTCACTACAAGGTTTTCAAATGTAAAGGAGAATGAAGCAGCATTTTAAACAAATAGAAGTCATTGTTGTCTGTTCATGTTCCAGTTGTAGCTCGTTTTATCCAAACCGAACAACAATGAGAAAAATAAATGCCGCGCTCTTTCAGGCGCAGTGCAGCATTTAAAGTGATGGTTTAGCACTTGTATTGTTCTTTAAAGTTGGAGCAGAGAGGCAACAACATTCTGGCTCTTCTTTTATGGGCTATCAATAATCTTTTTCTGACACATTATTTGCTGGGCTGGAGGAAAATAGGGAGCAGCACGGTCAGTGGTTCACCACAAAGACTTCTGGGAGCTGGCGAGGGCAGCGTGCGTGGGCGATGCATCCACCCTGGGACCCTGCCAGGATGTCTTTTTGACCAGGCTGCTGGAGCACTAAGGACCCACGACAGAGCTGCACACAGCCTCTGGGAAAAACAGACAGAAGCAATTAGATGACATGACAGTCATGAAGATGATGATTCTTTGGCAGATCGAGCTCAGCTCGGTTTTATTCACAACAGCGCACATTTTGGCAGCAAAGCGGCGATTTAGCGGCTTGCTGCTACATTAGCATATTTGTGAAATTATTCCACCATATCATAATGTATTCAATAACTTTGTTTTATTATATATAATCCGTCATGTCTTACATAAAAGCCGTCAACATAGCAAAGATATTTCTCTTCTCTGTACCGTTTTCTCACAATTTTTCCCTTGATGGCCATCTTTCTGGTGTGAAGAGTTTTACACCCATATTCCCTCTGAATTCAGCACAGCTAAGGCTTTTGGGGAAATTAAATAACCTGAGGATTGAGCTACTTTAGGAAGCCCAATTAACATATTTGCCTCTGGAGGAAAATATTGCCTGAAGTTGAATGGACGGTAATTTTACGCATGGATTTTTCCATCCTAATTCTCAGAGCTTTGAATAATCCGGAGAATTTGTTTTACAGAACAAGGGGTTTTAACGTTCTGCGCTGAAGCCGGGGCGGTTGAGTTTTTAGAGAGCTGTGTGTCAAAACAAATAACACAGCTTCTCAAAGGGTTACATGTTCTGTTGTGCTAATTGAACATGATTCAGTGATTCAATCCAGTGCAGTCGTAGAGTTTTACTACGACGCGCGGATGCAGTTTTCCCAGAGCCCGATCCAAGTTTTCAAGGAGCAATCAGGTTTGTGGTGGCCCATTATGGTATATTGCAATTTGACAGAAGCCACGTTTGACCACTGTGATTTTGGACAATCTTCCAGTCTGGTGGTAATCTCCCGTGTCCCTCCCCCGAGTGACTAATCCAAGATATCCATATCGGTTGAGCCTACAATATGTTACACTCCAAAAATATTCATCCAAGCTGCAGCGTTAGAGCTTTTAATTACCTCTGTGTTGCCTTTTCTCCACCCTTGTACACATATAAAACTGGGGTCAGATTCCAATTCCAATCTTAACGTATACCTTCCACAACTCCATGTCTAAATCCCGCTGCACAGAGATCAAAGTCTTATAAAGTTGGGATAACCCTTATTACTTCTCATTAGTGGGTAACCTGATGCACACTGACAAGTCTAACAGTTGCTGCGGTCAGCTGCTGATGCCTCCAAATGGCCTGGCCCCTCTGTAAAAAACCGGCTGACCAGACACTGGAGTAGTCCCCGAGTCTAGTCTGGTGCGGCTTAGCATGAACTCCATTTGCGCTGTCGCCTCTAGGCCCAAACCAAAAGGGACTGTTAAAAAATGGGCTTTAAGTCTCCAACGGCTCGGCTGACATCCACTACTACAGATCATTAAGGCTCCACAGCTTCTCCCTCTCCAGCCTCAAACACACCAGTGGAGTCATTAAAGGCAATGTGTAATTAAAGTTGGAATAAACAAAGGCTTTTCTCCAGGTCTTTTATTCCAACCCCCCCTCCCCTCCTCAGCCGTGTGTGCGCATCTCTCTCACACATTTTCACACTTGCTTTCTCTTTTTTCCTCCCTGTGTCTCAGACAGAGAGTTGACACATAAGAGAGGAAATTCTCATTGGCTCCCATGGTGGTGGTAGGCATGGACGAAGGCCCTCAGCCTAATTAGAAAACTAAATACTCTGAGTAATGCCTAACCCCTGGGAATACAACTGCCATATCTCTTACACATGTGATGTGGAAGGACCCGGAATGCCACTGGGGTGTCTCGCTGAAATATCCTGTGCTGTTCCCCTTTGCACAGCTGTCCACACAGACTCATGCACTTAAGACAGGCTCGCTTTCATAGTTAAAATAGAAATTTGTGTCCTAAGTGCCGCAACACAGCTAATGCTAAATATTTAATTCCCGTGGGTGCTAATTATGGTTGAGTACTGGCAACACGGATTCCCTTTTTTCACTCCACATAACAACTGTAAAAGCAATTTAAGCATTTTTCAATTAATTAAACACATAGTCTTCCAGTAACCTCTTGTCATTTTGCCCTCCAGGACCATAGCTAATTTGTGTAGAATAGAAACTGGAAAGGGGAAGGAGTGGGGGGGGGTGGGCGCTGTTTTCATCTTTGCAAAATGCTCCTACAAAGGAATTAAAAGGGAAGACACATAATTTTCATGAGAGTTTAAAAAGATCACACTCCATTATTCTTTTTCAAAAAAAAAAAAAAAAAAAGCCCGTAGTACTGTAAGTGTAGTTTTGAATGTTACGAACCTACATATCAGATGATTGTAACCACGAGCAACCAGCCCCCATTATGTTATCAAAGCAGTGTGAGATAGTCTGGCCATGAAGCTAATCCCTGATGTATTTTTAGTCACAACTGACTGATGAAGTGAAATTACTACATCAGTGATAAAAATGGGAGTCTCTGAAAAGCCTTTACAAGATCATGCAGCAACCAAGAGAGCTCTTTAAGCCACTGCGAGTCTAAATGAACTTGTACAACAGTGGTGAAGTATGTGACAATATGGTAAAGACGGCTAGCGGTGACATTAAGATAAGCATACATTATGCGTCCATAATACGCTGAAATTATCTTAAATTTCTGTTTCCATTGCTCCAATAGGCCAGCTAGAAATATTTTAAAAGACACCCCCGCTTATATTTACTCATAAACAGCAAAAAAGGACAAAAATAAACGTGGAAAATTCGTCACATTTTGAAAATATGGACACATTTTTTATGATAAAACTGTGTTCAGACTCATATGTATGACTATCCATTGTGTATCTGGGAGCATGTATGTATGCACATGTATGAGAGTTTTGAGGAGGGGCAGCGGCACACCCATCCTCTTATAAAGGCCCCTGTCATTGAAAGAGATCAGAAGCAGGCTGTGAAATCCAGCTAATAGTCATTATGGGATGCCAGTCCCCGTGCACCCTACCTGCTTGCCAAGGCGGCTCCCTCACACTTCATATTTGCATTGTGTCATCTTATCAGCATTCACCCAGACAGAGGACAGATCACAGCATAGAGTGACAGCCGCATCACTAATATCAATAAATAAGACTGAGGGAGAGCAGAGCGAGCAGAATTAGGTGTCTGGCACTCAGTGAAACACACAAAGAAATTATACAATAGCACCAAAAAATGGAAATGCGACCGTGTGACAATAAAAATAGCCACAGAAATATTATTTTTCTCTTGATGTAAAATTTATGTCCAAAGTCTTTGTAGATGGCCCTAGCGTGCGATGCCCCCCGCTCCCCCCTCCCGACCCACACCCCCTTGTTCCGAGTGGCGAGGAAGGGTGAACTCTAAGAACCCTGTGTGCTCAGTCACTTCTGGGCCCATGCAGTCAATAAGGCTATTTCTGATCTCCGGATGGCTAGGGTTTCAAAGCCTGTTTAAATGGGCTCCCACAAAGCCGGAAGCACCAACCTCAGTCCTCTCCCTCCCTGTCTTTCTCCCTCTCTTTTTCCTCCTCCACTCTTTCTCTAATATTGAGAGGGAGCTCAGCTTGCCTACCCCCTTGGTAAAGAGAAGGGGAAAGGAGGGTGGGGTGGGTGTGTGTGTGTGTTGGGGAGGGTGGTGGTGGTGGTGGTGGTGGTGGTGGGGGGGGTCTCCTCCCCTTCCACATGCACGGTGGTGAGGAAAGACAGGGAAGCGCAGGGTCAGGGCTCCCGGTGCTAAGCTGTGAAAGGCAAACGTTTGGCAGAGTAATTACACGGCGCACTGCTCTGGGAGTGATTAGTGATAGTTGTCTGTTCAAAGTGTTTGGAGCTCACAGCCTTTATGGGCTACGCTTGCCTTCCCTTCGCTTAATGTTTAGATTGCATTTGCATCAGGAAGAGAGTTGCATGTGTCAACATAAACAGTGTGCCTATGAAGCTCACCAAGTGTGCACTTGGTTAAGTTTAAATGTATCCTGTGTATCTGCACTATTATAAATACACATATATTATACTATAATGTGCAGAAAAGATTGCCACATTATTTGGGAGTTTTTACAATTTATCTCAGTTGATTTCGTCAGCCCGATGCTGGAGTGATCAAGAACTGATTTATAATCTTGCATTAAAAGGCCCAAAATTCTTGAATTTCTCTGCTCACAAAAACATGCTTTGAAACAATATTTTAAAAATACACAGATTCAAATTTTTTGGACCATTTAACTCTGCTTTCAGGCGACATTATTGACACTGTGTACTCTGGTAGCGGGCCTATTTTGCACTTCCTGAATATAATGCAGGCACTTGGCACAGCAAAATCCTCTCCATTCCCAGGTCAGGTGACACTGCGGTGCATTGCAATCAGCATGCTCAGGTGGTGCAGCCCAGGCTGCCAGCCTTTGATGTCCTTGCTGTGTTTATGTTGGCCAGCCATACTGTCCCAGCACAGCCTGCAGATGTGACTGCAAGCTGTAAGGTGAGTAGCAACACTCCTGAGTAACATGTCCAGTTGTAAAGCTAACCCTGACAGAGGGTGTGGCGAGGGCATGGAGGGGGGGGAGCGTAAACAACAGGAACAGATGGATACAAGGTAGAGCACATGTGGGATTAGGAAATTAATGATGTTAGCATTGGAGATGTTTTGATATCAGTCGTCATTCTGGGGAAATGATTTCCTTTCTTTGTCAAATGGAAACACGTGTAATTATGCGACAGATTAAACTTTTTAGTTCCACTATTTAAACACACATGATCTGTTTTTCTAATCTAATATCTCTGCCTCCTTGACAGAACTTTTTTTTTCTTGAGCTGTTGAAAACCCGAGATACACTTACAATAGATTTTAATCCCACTGCTATCTTTTGGGGCCTAAAAAAATACCTGAACAAATCAGAATTGCACGTATCAAAGGGATGATAGGTATCATATTTCAACACCTTCTCACCTTAATCCCAACACAAGGATCGGCTGACAGAGGCTGGATGGCTGGGTGGCAAAGCAGAGTAGAAACAAACACAGCCGTGGACAGAAAAGGAAATACCTCAGGGACTTTCTGGGATTGGTGAAGAGGTAAGACAGTACCTGTAGTGCAATCCCTTCCAAATCTGCACCAGGTGTCAGGCATTAAGGAGAGCATCTCCGCTTTGGATTTCCACGTCTGGCTCAATCACCCAGGGCAGTGTGTCAGATGTTGGACAAAACGGATACACTCGAAGAAGAGGAAGAAGAAGAAGAAGAAGAAGAAGAAGAAGAGGACCTGAGGCTCAGCACAGTACAGAGAAGAAGGTTTCTGATAACAAAAGTGGAATCTGTACCTTGTTTAATAAAAAAAAGAACTACCCTTACGTAAAGGTAACGTCATTATTTTTGCAATGATCCTCATCGATGTTTGACATTTAAAGATTCAATTACATGTGAAATGAGTCTCCTGAGAGTACAGTATATTGCAAAAACTGCAATGAGACAATAAAATATGGGAAGCAGAGCTGAACACTTTGAGTTTTAATGAGATAAGATAGATTTAGAATAACATTACACTGTATCCCATTGAGATTTTCAGTTAAACTACAAAGACAACTGAGCGCTGCCAATTCCCTGCGTGATAATACAAAAGCAAGGAGTATACTATAGAATGCTTAGCTCGGTGTTAATATTACACTCTCAATTATAACGACAAAGTCTAAATTGAACACCTGGAAACTTCTCAGTTTCAAGCAAGTAAGCGTTTTGCATGTGCAATTGTCCTGAAACAAAACAGTGGCAGCGGACTAGTTCAGTATCAAGAGAGAGCGAGAGAGAGAGAGGAACACAGAGCCATGTTGGCATTGTTGTTGCCACAGATTATACATGACACACCGAATAAAAGCGGCTGATTGTAAGATGTTTAAATGTATCAGAGGCATGGGAGAGGAAACTTAATACCTCAGCACAGGGAGATGGAGAATGCGACCGGGCACGTGCGGAATGCAGAGTGGCAGGAGGAAAGCAGCAATCTAAATTTCTAATGCTGAGGATGTTTCCCATTCTGTGTTTATGAAACATGGCTACCGGGACTACAAAGGTAAGGGGATACAGCATCAAAGCCTGCCCTGACAAAAACAAAAAAGCAACAATGCTGCGGTGGAATGCACGACAGAACATAATACTCCACCTCCTCCTTCTCCTCTCCCCTAAGCAGTCTCATTTGATTACAGTGTAGCAGGCCCCAAATCAACCCCGTAGTCCCAGTTCTCACTCCCCACCGGTGCTGTGAGTAGGAGGTAGTTGCCAAAGTGGCCGGGAAGGAGAGGAGGAGAGGTGATGTTGCGGAGGAGAATCCCTCATTCGGAGAACAAAAGAACACGGGAGCGGGTAAGCCGAGGTGTCCGCGGCACGGCTGGAAAGTGGTTGTTGTCCCGAGTGTGGCGACTGAGGCAGAGACTGCATGTCTGATGATGGCGAGGCAACGTATCGTTTACAGGCTCCCTCAGCAGAAGCCCCTCGCATGTCCGTCTCCAGCCACAGAGTTCGCCCTCTACTTAAGGCAACAAGAGTCAGGCTCAGCATTACAAGCCTATTAAAAGATACTTTTAATTATGCCCCGCTCTCCTGGGATCACTTCTTCCGTGAACTCTGTGTTTCTTTGGCATGTGCACTTAGGAATGGCACAACCAGAAGCACGTGTTGTTTTCTCCCTCCAATTAAAGGGCATGTTGACAGATTAAGGCTGCTTCTGGTTTGTGCTCCACTAACGCATTTAGGGAAGATGATGAACATGGAGGGGGGGCGGTGGGGAGGAGGGGGACTCACAGAGAGAGAGAGAGGGACTGATAGAAGCAAAAAAAAAAAAAAAAAGAGAGAGAGAGAGAGAGAGAGAAAGAACATGCACATGAACCCTGAGGGATTAATGTGTTTACATTACCTGGGCTGTGATCTATCACCAACCTCGTCAACTTCTATTATGCATCACATACATAAGCAAGCAACAGACCTGGGAGCCCCCTGCAACTCACTCATACTATTTCAATTGGATTAAGTCAGTGCAAATATCTAGGGCACAGCTCCCACACTGTGGTTTTAGCATTCTGCTAGTCATTTGATTTGTATGTTGTATCACTTTACCTTTGTGAAGGCATTGCAGGAGTACCTCCTACATGCCTCCAGAGCTTTTAAGTAGTATACAATTTCGATTATTACCACATGGCACCTATAGCACCTTCAAAACAAACGCGCTACTTATAGCCGGTTAGACAACAAGTCAGGCACGGAAGCTCTCAGATCAAAAAATATGCAGGTGCACACCTGTGAGAGGAATACTGAGGGAAAGTTGAGTATGTGGATTCACCATCTGTGATACTCCACGAACATGAGGTTTATTTTGCCCCAGCTGTACTTTCAGGTCTGTAAAACACTCAAGTCAGAGAGGTCTGGCATCACTGTATAGATGCTGACGGTGGAGTCTGCAACAGGGCCCCTGAAAGAGCTCATATTCACACTCAGGCTTCATTATATCCAATCAATATTCATTTAGTCACTGAGCCTATTGACTCATTTCTGAAATAATACTTCAGGTCATCTGTCTTGTCATGGAGTAGGGAGGATTATCCCTTTTTATACCACCCCTCCCCTCCATTGTGGAAAAGGGGGAATAAGGTGAGTGTGGATACGCCCTATGGATACAACTGTAAATAAATATTTTTGATAAAACACTGAAAAATCAATGGGTGCTTCCTGTGATCTATCCCGAACGAATCAATCATCATCTGCGCAGCTGGCAGCGTGGTGCAGGAGGACGGCGTGGCAGTGAGAGAAGGGTGCAATCTTTGTCTGATACCTCTCATTTTGGAACCGCTTCTCATAATAGGGTCATCATTTCATCATTTAGCCAATCCAGAGGCCTGCCATTCAGCCTTGCGGGGATCATGGGTAGCAGGGAGAAGAGAGGGAAGGAGGGTGAGGGGGGGGACACACAGACCCCATCAGGAGGTAACACACACACACACTCTCACTCCATACATCTTCATTCAGGTCAATAAAAGAAGAAGAGATCACAAGAACAGAAAAGAGATCAGAATATAGATTCCCTCCGCTGAAAGCCACATCGGCTCATTGTGCTTCATGTAAATTGCAGAGATTTTTTCTTTAAAAGTCAAATCAAGCCGTCAAATCTGAATTGTGTATCAGTTCATGTGAGCAATAGCGGGGATGTTGATCAAGTCAAATATCAAAGCTTTATATGTAAATAACCACTGCAATGGTGGCTGCAGAGGAAAGCAAATTTAATGATTGGAAACTAACAGAATATTTCAATTACAGATGCAGAGCTTGTGTTTTTTATTGATTATCACTTCAAAAAGTGAATTTAATGACGCTGTATTTGCAGGTGTGTGTGTGTGTGTGTTGTGAGTTTGGGGTGTGGGGGTACATTTCACTGACTGCTTGGTGACATGAGAAGACATCCTCAGCATGGATCTGAACGATGCAAAACAAAAGACAGTCAATAATTATTTTTAATACAATTCAGAGAAGGGGGGAAAAAAGCATCAACAACAACTTTTTAACAGCAACAATGGTAGTAAGAAAACTAAAAAAATAATGTTAAAGCAATCACAATTTAAAAGACATAAATAAAAGGAGGGAAATGACTTGCTTACTTTAATGATAATCATAGGAGCTAATCATAGCTGTACGCAGTTGTTTAGTCAAGTAGCATAGTGCACATATGTTTAATCATTTAATAACCCACCCGTTCGAGGAAAAAAAAAGCAAGGTCAAAAATAAATTACATCCATTATTTGCAGCAGATCTCCCCAAAGCATTTGGAGCGAAAACTGTTTTGAATTTCAATTGGCTTCCAAGTGGCAAAAGCCCTCAGCTAATACATCAAAGAAAAATTGGTGTCAACTAATCGGTTTAGGACACAGATTTAGAATGGTTAAAAATCCCATGAATACTTGAAGCATTTTTCTGTACACCACTAAAGGCTGGGGAGCAGCGCAGCTGACCTTGTGCGCTCCAGAAACCTGTCCGCCACTCGACATTAACTGACTGTTTAACTCATCCAGCCACGCAATTAGTCCACCACAACGCATAATGTTGTGTAATAATAGCCTCTATATCCAATTTAGATTACACTTGCTCCCTCAGGCATTTTAAGTGGCATGCATCATCTTTCATTCACTTCTTCTGTGCCACGTAAAGCCGTTTTTCATGCGTCAAAAACCGAAGTCGTTCTCTCAGGGGGGCGTAAAAGGAGAGGAGGGGAGAGAAAAAAAGAAGCGATAGCGATTAGGAAGAGACAAAGTTAGTAGATGTCAAAATAATAAACGTATAGATTTGGAATCGGATCAGAATAATAGTACGAGGACAGCCCACTTTTACGCATCTAAAATAAAAAACACACACGTTTCTACATAAAAAGCGCAAATGAGCAAAACTGTACTCACCTCCACCTCCTCCTTTATCAGCGCAGTGCCGAGAGGCGGTAGCAGTTGCCATAACCCTACTCCTATTATAGGCTCCGTGATCTCAAATTATGGGTCCTCCTCCTACTTCAGAGAGCAACACTGAACCAAAAGCGCGTTAAGGAGGACACATGGCACAGACCCTTCATCCCAGGCCCTCTGAACGCCTTTTTCGCACATTTTACGCAATAAACAAATACAATTATTAATAATGATTTTCAGTTTACAGAATATTCCAAAATGTGGGGGGAAAAATATGTCTCATGACAGACAATAAGTTCACTGCAACAGAAAAATACTTGCGTTTAATATAATGCTGCTTTTCTTTAAAATAAAATTTAAAAAAAGAAAACTGGTAACAGATGATGAGCACCAGCGGATTCAGCTGGCTCTTCCTGCTCCCGCTATTATGAGAGAAGTTCAAGTAATTAGTTGATTGTCTAAACACTACAGGAGGCTGTGAAACTGGGTCTCATCGTATCACTGTCATCTGATTAGGCTGTACTGTAGGGTCGCTTTGTGTATCCGTCCTTCTTTTCTCTTTTTTCCCCCCTCTCTCTCTCCCTCTCTCCTCCTCTCTTTCTCTCTCTCTCTCTCTCCCTCTCTTTTCTTAAGTCAGACTCTGCTCCCACTGTACCAGCGTCATCATTCTTTGCTCTCTAGAGGTTTTCAGAGCGTAAGAAACACGTGACAGTGTGTGCACACACACTCTTTAGCAGCGCCTACAGCGATCCCTTTCGGCTTATCTGAGACTTGAACTGGAAAGTCAATCACCAGAATGAAAACGGCTTTTAGATGTCTGAAACACACGGAATAATATTTAGAACAGCCGGCAATTTTTTATTTTTATTTTTTTAAGCCATGTCTATTTTTTTCCCAGTTTGCACGATAAATTATTACTAATAATAATATTATTAATAATAATAATAGTAATAATAATAACACATTTTGCTATGAAGCCATAAATAACAGACACATTTGGACAGTAATAAATAAAGATATATAAAAAATAATAATACACGACTCGCCGGTATCAGTGGCACATTAAATGCTGTCCAGTATTTCAGCAAAGAAATGTATCTGCAGTGATCAAATGAGATTACATCCACTGGTCCAGGCGGATTTGGTGTAGTTGGCACTAATCTGCCCCGGCTTCAGGGTTTATGACTTTCTTGGAGTGTGTATCTGACCGGTTTATTCCAGGATCTACTGCACAAACTATTTAGCCGTCGCCACAGTAAATCGTTCAAAGTCAAGTGACGGCGCAAGAAAAGAAACGCACACACTTCTACAATTAAAACACCAAAAAAAATGTTGTTCAGAAAAAAAGTTTACCTACAAAATAGTATTCTGACACAGTCGTTCGCTCGAGCACACTTTGCGCCATCTTACTTTTTTTTCTTTTTTTTTTTTTTACTTCTCAGTTGTCAGATATCTTACCAATGCAACATTCGTCTGGCGTTAGAAAGTCGACGTGCACAATAGTAGTAATCCATTTGAAACCCCCATTGCGGATTTTAACACAAAGCGCACGGAGATCACGGAGCATCAGTCTGTTGATTTAACGCACATATTTAAAATGACGACTTTTTTTTCTTTTTACGCACAAAGAAAGAATAACAAAAAGAGAGCACTGCTGCGGAGCGCCTTTTTTTTCTTTTTTTTTTTTTAAATTCCTGCCGGTATCTTGCAAGCCCATATCCTGGCACACAACAGCCGATTTGTTATTGATCAAGTGTGAAAGTGACGGCTTCGTATTTGGAAGAAAAAGAAGAAAGTTGGGAGTTGACAGACTCGCATGATGTCGCCATCCGAAAGGGGGGCTGCCAGGCGCACTTGAGACTTACTGCAACGAGCCTTGTTAAAGAGGAGAAAAATAGAGAAATAGAGAATGAGAAGGATTGTTAGTTAACGCGAGAGGAGGGAGGGGGTGAGGAAGAAACACACAGAGAGAGAGAGAGGGAGAGAGAGAGAGAGAGAGGAGAGAGAGAGGGGGAGAGAGAGCATAGATTTGGGCAGGGCTGTGGTTACCCAGCATAAGCTTGCCTTTTCCTTCGGTGACTACACCCCGAGAGGAGGAGCGTAGTGTGCAGCGTAGTAGGCGTCAGGATCCTCAATTTCCAACTTAGCATCTTGGCAGGACATTTTCCCAAGCAAAGCCCCCGTCCGACGGGCAAAAAAAAAACTTCTGCACGGGCATGAGAGCGACGGTGCAACTCAGATAAGGGAGCAGCAGCAAAACAAAACGAGACAAAACCTCCGACGGACAGTGGCTGGCTGGCTGGCAGCGACCAAAAAAAAAAAAAACCCACCCCAACATCCAAGCCTCTTTTTATTTAAGCAGTTTACTTTTTGCCGTCACCATTGTCATTTAGAAGGGGGGACAGACAGCGGGTCTGCAGACACACAGCTCTATGCGCTCCAACAGCAGCGCATGAGAAAATAAAGGGGGAAAGTGCGCAAGTTAAGTGGCTTACACTCTCCGGGCTCCAGCATGGCGTATCCTCAGGGCTACTTGTACCAGCCGTCCGCTTCTTTAGCCCTGTATTCATGCCCCGCGTACAGCACCAGCGTTATATCGGGACCCAGAACCGAGGAACTTGGGAGATCCTCTTCGGGATCTGCGTTTGCGCCCTATGCCGGATCTACTGCGTTCACCAGCGCCTCGCCAGGCTACAACTCCCACTTACCATACAGTGCAGACGCGGCGGCAGCTGCCACATTCACCTCATACGTGGTGAGTAAACTAAAGGTGATTATTCAATCTAATAGGAAGCAAAAGCAAAAGGGAATTAACTCGTTATAGATGACTTCGATGTCTGCTGTGCGTCCGGAGCCAAGCCATTAACGAGAAATGTGCGTCACCGAAGAGTGCATGGATATAAAATTACAGAATGTCATGTCCAGAAAACACGCTGTACAGTAAACACAACAGATTTAATTAGGCCGTGTGCTAGTATGCTCCTTAATTAAACCGTATATATTTAACAGATATATAAATATAGAAGGAAAAGCGTGGGCAATGTCTCTCTGAAGCTTTTACGCTTCTGCCCGAACGCAGCGCGCCGTGTGATGGCAGTTTAGGTCACTCTATTTGTTTCTTATAATCCTATTAGTTGGGCCAGCTGTAAAAGTTAAACTTGGGTAAAAATGAGAAAGGACAGTTTGGTTTTGCTTTTCTTGCTTTATGTGTGAATGATCTGATGTCAACAGAATCATTCCATACTGGCTTTATAGGCCTGCTTACCACAAAGACTGATCTCGGTAGAATGCGCAAAGAAAAACAATGTTAGGCCCATCATGCATAATGTCAATACCTTATCAGAAGTGGAAAATGCTCCGTTTTACCAGGAGGACAGGAGTCGCTGCGTGCTGACAACATACACACAATAAGAAATTACATAAAAACAGAAAACGCATTTCACACATCCAACCAAGTTCAAAACAACTCCAAAAACATTAACTTCAAACTTGAACTAATGGATTAAAGCCAGTGCGTTCGTGTGTGTGTGTGTGTGTGAGCGTGTGTCACTGTGCGCGTGCGTTTGTGTGCGCGCGCGCGTATGTGTGTGTTCATGATCGTGAGCCCAAAGTCCCTTTATCGCTGTTTTTAACCACACTTCAGACAAAAACAGAACTTTTGCACACTTTTTCATTCCTTTATTTATTCCCTATTTCAGAGCTCTCCCTACGACCACACCACGGGCATGGCCGGCTCCATAGGATACCACCCTTACGCAGCACCCTTGGGCACCTACCCTTATGGTGACCCAGCATACCGTAAAAACGCAACCCGGGACGCCACCGCCACCCTGAAGGCCTGGCTCAACGAGCACCGCAAAAATCCCTACCCCACGAAGGGCGAGAAGATCATGCTGGCCATCATCACCAAAATGACGCTCACCCAGGTGTCCACCTGGTTCGCCAACGCCAGGAGGAGGCTAAAGAAGGAGAACAAAATGACCTGGACCCCTCGGAACCGGAGCGAGGACGAGGAAGAGGACGAGAATATTGATTTGGAGAAAAACGACGACGACGAACCAAACAAGCCCACAGACAAGGGAGACTCCACAGACACAGAAGCAGGTCGGTGGTGCAGGGGGGGAGGAAAAAAAAAAGGAAAAAAAAAAAAAATCATCAATTTTTCATCGCAGTCGTTTCCACTCAGGGTGCAAAATTGATTGCTGGTTAATGGTGGTATATTATTTATAATGGGACAATTGCTTTAAATAATAATCACCTTGAACTCCCCTCGTTTGACTTCTCAGGGGCTGAAATTGCTGGTGACGCAAAGTGTTTAGCAGTCAATTTATCTTTAACGGCATAATAAGGATACAGCTGCTGGATGAAGGTGGATATTCGGCTAAAATTGCCTTTTGTGTGATCATAATTGTTAAACGCTTGTTATCCAACCGCTCACGTGATGAAATTTGCTACAAAAACTACATTTATAAATCTAAATAATCGGCAGAGTGTGTGCTTTTTTTTTTTATTCCTTCATATTGGTGCAGAGCAGCTCGTTCACCTTTCAGGCTGGCACACATGTTTATGAGCAGATTTTATAGCACACATAATTGTTTGTGAGGGGAAACGTGCATAAGTAGCCAAATTATTTTTATACATCCAATTTCAGCGTGCATGTTTGTGTCCGCTTGCCTCTTGATCACCTGAAAAGCCAAAGCTACAGTTTTTTTTTTTTCTATCCGGATTTTTATTGTTCCGCTTATTTGGCAGTAATTCTCTTGTTTTATTTGTGCTTCAGATCACAAACTGCTGAACCCAGGGGACATAGGCTGTGACAGATTTAAAGAAGAGAACCATGGCAAAGACACGGATCCCCTTCTGAGCGACTCGGAGTTAAAAGACCAGGAGGAGCGGACTACAGAGTTGCTGCCGGATTCCGCGAAACCCACCACTTCGTCTCCCTCGGCGGTGCCCCGGGGGAACCAGAGCGTTGCGCAACAAGACAAGCCGTCAGATTTGAGCCATGCACCGGGTACGGTGACCAGCAACGTGACCTCTGTTATCCACTCGCCCCCTTCGGCCCCTAAACCCAAACTCTGGTCCCTTGCGGAGATCGCCACGTCCTCAGACAGGTGTAAGGGCAGCAGCGACGCGCCACAGGCTTGCCCCGGTTTGGGTCAGAGCGCTGTAATGGGCACCAACGCGTCTCCATCACGGTCCTCCCCTCAGTGTCCGCTCCCCAACAGCACGGTCCTTTCCAGGCCTCTGTACTACACCTCCCCTTTCTACCCCGGCTACACGAACTATGGTGGCAGTTTTGGACACCTTCACAGTAACCACGGCTCGGTAACCACGGGCTCCACGGCACATTTCAATGGATTAAACCAGACTGTGTTAAATAGAGCAGAGGCTTTGGTAAGAGAGAGCCAGAAAGTCAGAGGCCAAACGCAGGTAGATCTTTGTAAAGACTCCCCTTATGAACTAAAGAAAGGTATGTCAAACATTTAATACCTGAATATTTTCCACTCACCGCGGACTTTTATTTATTTTTTTGTGGTTGCATTAAGAAAAAGAGAGAGAAGAGAGAACAATGATGAAGCAAATTCTGAGAACAGTTATTTTCTGAGTAAATGCTTATCCTCAAATTTTTAGTTTCTGAATGGTTAATCCTTAAAAAAAAAAAAAAAGAAAAAGAAAAAAAATGTAACAAGAATGGTCTTAATCGCTGCAGCCGCCTGAGTCTATTTGTATTAAAGACTAACATGTATATTTAATGTAGCATTTTTGTATTTAAAATGGACAACACACTATCTTTGAAGTAAATTATGGAGAAAAAAAAAATCATACTTGTGCAGCGATTATTTTTGGGGGGAAGCAGTTGCCTGATATGTGTCGAAAGTGCTTGGAGGCCAGTTAATCTAAGAAATATTAATTCTTTTTTTTTTTTTTTCTCCTTGCACCGTGACAGATGTCTCAACGGTAATTATTTCTAAATATTCTGGCAGTGCAGAGCTCTGACCAAACTTGAAAGTGAAGGCCCTGCATTCAGGGAGGATGTTGGAATATCTCGACAATAAATGGGTTCAGTTTGGTTTTTGTTGGTGCAGAAATTTATAGTTTTTTATGAATGAAAAAAAAAACAAAATGCTGGAGTTCTATCCTGGTGCATGGCTTTACCACTATTTTTAAATGCACTCAAGGCCCTCCTGTATCTTTTTTTCCCCCCTCCTCCTACTTGAGCACGTTTCTAAAAGTGGATATTGATATAATAACAACACCAAGGCACAGTCATTTAACCCAATTACCTATCATGTTTTATGCAGAGCAATCAGGTGGTGAACTCCGGTAATGAGCTCGATTTTATGCCAAATTTAGACCTCATTACTATTTTCCAAAAGGCGTGGCAAAGCTGTTAAAAGGGACGCGACCATGCATTTAGAACATACTGCCCTATTATATATCATTAATGGAGAGTCTCTTTAATGGCGCGTTAGATGTGAAACACTGGGTGTTTTGGAGCAAAGAGGAGGATGCTGCCGCGCGCACAGGGGAGCTATAGTGTGAGAGGCTGTGTAGCCGGTAGCCAGGCTCTGTCCTCTAAACTCTTCCAACTTCTGCAGGTAGGTGTCACACTTGCTCCTAATTTCAAGGAGGGGGGGACTCTGTTAATCCGTCACGGAAACCCATCCCCGATCAAATGGCCTGGTGAAAAAAAAAAAAAAAAGAAAGAAGTGGAGCCAATGGGGCACACACAATGATCACAGTTATTATGAGGATTATAGCAACTTTGACAAGTGGATAAAAAAATAGACATACCTGACCGACATGCAGAACAAAAAGGGAGGAAAAAAATAACTTCTTATTGTTTTTTCTTTATTCTTGAGGCTTATTAAAGCTGGAGCTACAAAAACAGGAATTATTATTATTATCACTATTATCATTATTATTATGGGGTCTAGATATTGGAAGGCCACAAAGGCCTCAGCTATTTAAAATAAAACTAGACATATATATTGTTTTCTTTTTCAGTGGTTGTTCCACATTTTAAAGGACACTGAATTATTCTAATTATTATTATTATTATGATGATTATTATTATTATTAATGTGGTTATTGTTGACCTCCACCGAGGTGGGACAGCATGCTCTTGTTTATGGCTGCCATTAATCTCTATAGTTTACTTTCCCCCTTCTCCAGTTTGAAATCTCCCCTGAGGTTTCTATAATTCCCTTAGCCTTAATGTCCTCTATTCGGGCCCTCTATTTTAATCTGACAGAGTGTGCTGGAGCAGTGACTGCGACACATCAGCCGGCTAAATAGCATAATTATGTTTTGTTTTGCTTTTTTTCTTTTGCTGATCCTCGGGGGGATTCAACTGTTCGATGCAATGTCCCCTAAGAGAGTATTAGAGTTTTATTAGAAATTGCGTTTTTTTTTTTTTTTTCCTCCTCAGGAATTGATTGAAGAAAAATGTTGCACAGGGACAAGGCTGCTGCTGCTGCTGCTGCTGCTGCTGCCGCGTAAATCATGCGTGTGAGGCTGCGTAAATACTGGGACGTTGATGTGTCAAATAGGCTTTGTTGATTTTTTAAATTTTGTGCGTGTGTGTGGGTGTGTGTGTGTGTGTGTGTGTGTGTGTCACGATGGTGGGTTGCAGAGCCGGCCTGTAATTTTTTTTTTTCAATTAATTATTGTTTTTTGGGGGGATTTAAAAATCCAGAGGAAACATTGGGGGAGGAAATGATTGTGATGATCATCAACTCGCAAATTAGAAGGATTTCTTTGGGTACAATGCTGGTTTTGCAAGACAGATTTTGTTTATTTTTATTTTGTTGTTGAATTTAACTTGATTTCCAAAGATGCTCAAATTCAGCTTCGTCACACCAACCACCAATTATTATTATTATTATTATTATTATTATTATTATTAT
>NW_007577983.1:89171-119068 GCF_000690725.1 Stegastes partitus
TTATTATTATTATTATTATTATGACCTGGTGGATTTAAAAAATATATATTTAAAGATGATATTACATTTTTCAAGATTACATATAAGGGGAATAGGCTCCAGTTTTTATGCCACTGTGTTTAATCTCAAGCCTAGAAAAAAAAAAAGGAAGATAAAAAAAAAAAAAAGCAAACCCTCCCACCAATTAAAAAAAAATATGTATGTTATCGTTGATTATAGTTGTTCTATTTCTGGGCGTGATAAAAAAAAAAAAAAAAAAGCAAGTCAATTAACCCCCAGATTACTCGAGGAAGCAGAGCGAGAGAATTTGCAAGCCTCCATCAGAGGCATGATAGCCTACAGGGGAGATCCTCTCTGCAACTTTATACAACTTGGTCCCTGGCTTCCCCTCCACTTGAATGGCGTGTCGGTTCATTGTTGGGATTGCTACAATGTGAGAATACTAAGTAGGGGTGAAACCGTTCCCACGTGTGAAAATGGGGGAAAATAATCCGACAGGAGGAGAAACAGAAGAGAAAAGAGGAGGATAAGGTCTGTACCCTTCACTCCGACTTTGTTACTGTGAAGCAGCTTTGGGGAGGAAAAAAAAAATACACATAACGCTTCTTCTTACCGTCGTCATATCAATTAAATGATTTTTTTTTATTCCTAAACTGAAAATAAAGGCCTTTGGTTATACAGGAATTCTAAAGGCCGCGACAGACGCCTAATTAAAATCTGCTGAATTAACTCGTTAGTATCTGTGTTCAGACCTGCACCAGTTTATGCACTTTTCTGTCCAAGCGTCAAAAATCGAATTAATGCGTCATTTGCATTTTAAAGTACTCAAAATGAAAAAAACCCTGACAGTCCAACTATCGAATTCTTTGTCATAAAATAACCGCAGCCGCTGATGATGCTTTATTCATGCTGTTTTTTTTTCTTAAACTCTAAAAGTAGATGTGTGTGTGTGATCAGTGTGTCATGAGGGAGACTTTCAGTGGTGACTGAAAATAGTGCTAATATAGGACTAATGAATAACAAGAGCAAAGCGTGGTTTTCTTGTTTGTTTTCCACACTTTTGGGAACGGGAAGGATCTAATGAGGTGAAAGTTAAGTCTGGCATCTGTGGCCCCGTATAATCCCTTTATTATTGTAATTATCTGCGCAGCCTAGAGCGCAGGTTTATCAGCGCTGGAGCCACGTAATCCAAAGTTTACCTAACATTCTGTTTTGTTGTCCAATGTGTGGGGGGTATTTAGGAAACAAAAAGATGCGATGGTAATGGTGTCAGATTAAGCAAGTCTCCCAAAAAAATTACTGAAAGGATTTTTACGCATTTTTATAATAGAAATATTCCACAAAAAAAATCAGAGAACAGGTTAAAAACAAAGCATGCAAACATTTAAAATGATTTTAAAGTGGCTGATTTGATTGCTATTTGTGTGATGATCTCGCAGCAGATCACTTTACGCATCTTTGATTTGACACTTCTCTCAAAACTACTGGTCTGGCAGGAGATTTGCTTGCAGGGGCAGAAGCACTTGGGGACACTCATGGACCAAACAGATTAGACACCTGCCGCTGGACACTTCTATAGGCTATATCAGACCACAAGGTGAAACCAAAACCTGTTGATACGCGCGCTCCCTCCCCAATATCAGCGAGGGATTAACGCAGCCAACGGTACATCTTATAAACAGCCTACTGATACAACACATCGGAGTTGGGGGGGTTCAAATTCAGCTCAAATTTGTAAATAGACACCCGCTGTACTTGACCTGCACGGATTATTCACAGGGGTATGATCAGCTACACAAGTGCTGCCAAATGCTGAATATAAAAAAAAAAATGTTGCAATAAAAGGAGGGCGGCTTTTTTCAGAAAAGGAGGTCGTTCATATCTGACAGAAAAGCCTGTTGAGATGAGATTATTCTCTAGAAAATAGCTTAGAAAACACCATATTACACAGGAAGGCTTCTAACTTATCGCACTGCCATAAATTGTTGTATTTATTTTTTGTTGGTTTTTGGAACGCTTACGCGCCACAAGAGTGTGAACACGCTCCTGTAAGTTTTAAAGAAGTGAGCGGCTCTTCCTCGGTGAGGTTCAGAGACTGCTCACGGCTATTTAATCATCATCATTTCCTAAATGAGCAGGCTTATTAAGGTCACACTATTTCAGATTTAGACTTCTGGCGAGTGCGCACTTTGGAGAGCCGGAGTCAACAGGATCCACATTACGCACCGTGTTTGGGCACAACGGCTCGTAATCCAACAATTTACTGCTGAAACGTGCGCAACATCCACCAACTTCTTCGTAAATCTTAGAAAGAAAGAAAAAAACCTCATGTCACGTCAGTCTCAAACCTTTGGCACCTCCAACGTTCATGTTAAGTGGAGTTATAAAACGCACAGTAAAGCGACCCAGATAAGGTGGCGCTCAGAGTGATTTACCACTATTTTTGTGCACTTCACGGACTGTTTTTCTATTTCTCCGTAGAGCTCCTCTGGGAGAGATTACACGTGTAATTTTCAGCTGTGAGATGTTTTAAGTGACCTCCCCCCAACATAAATAAAACATCTCTATGAAGAAGGAGGAAAAAAAACATTAAGGAAGAGTGATGAACTATGAAGTCCTAGGAGGCCATGGGGTTGGAGCAAGGAGAATTGAGGGATTCAGTTCCAGTGGCAAATAATAAAACGTCTATTTAGGTATTTAGCCATGGTTGGACTGTTATGTGTTCATTCCCCAGCAATAAAAAAAAAAGTTGATTTATCTTTTTTAAGGTTTCTACTTGAAGATAATTATACAATCAGCAGAAATTCTTCCAAATCTTTCAACTATGCAAACAAGTTGTCTAATTTTAATACACAAACACACACTGCTCTGAAAACACCTTGACTCCTTGAGAGGGGGCTGCTCATTGACCAATCTGCTCTGACAGCAGTGTGGCGTGAGCTTCTGACCCTGTGACTGCAAAGGGTCTGTGTTCAGTGGCCATGTAAGGGCTCACTGGCGCTCGCACTGGGGGGTTTGTGCCCTGCCCCGGAGGAGGCGACGTGCACACACACACACTCACACACACACACACACATGGAGGCATACATACGCAGGAGGGACTTATAGCCGGACTCCACGCCAAACCCCCTCAGGTATGCACAGCCACAGAGCAGTAAGTGTGTGCATCCAGTCTGGAGGTGGAGACACCGGCAGGTTCTTCCTCCTGTGACTCTGTACAGGTCCTGTCTGTATCCTGGCATGGCTCCTCCCTCGCTCTGGTCAAAAGGTGAGCGTTCCTCAGCAATCTACAAACACTAATGCTTGTGTTTTGTGACACAACCCTGCATCCTTCTCAGAAGTCTTCATTTGTATTAAAGACAATGTCAAATAAAGAGAAATGAAAGGGAATAGTTTTCCAAAAAAAGAAAAAAAAGGCCCCTTGTAATTTTACAATATTAATGGTTGTGAAGAAGATTGATGAACTGTTTTCTTTCAGTCACTTCACAGGGTCCACAAGGGAGGAGGGGTACCGAGCTGCCTGAATGTTTATTTACATTTGCCCTTTTTAAATGATCCCTTTCTTCTCAACATCTGCTCCACATTACCACACAGATATCTGTCCTAATGACCGCTATAATGCCTGTGCTCACACACACACACTTGCTCAGTTGAAGCGCTCACACATACACTGCCTGTAACATTACCATTATCCACTGTTCATCTGGGACACTTTACCCTCTCCAAACCACCTTGCACAACAAATGGACCTTCTCTCACTGCTGGCCCTTTTTGTTTGCGCTGAGCTTCCCACTTTTCCTCCCAGTTTGGTGTAGTCTGATGGATGCAAATGGGCACTTACTTAATTGGATCAGTTCCCAAGATGGAGATAAACGGGGCACAGGCTTTTTTTTTTTTTTTTTTTTGCCTTGCTTTCCCAAGTTATTTTGAGCCGAGCTCAGTTCAGCGGTGTGTGGAGAGAACGTTAATGAGGAGGGGCGAGGAGACGCGGCTGCTGCTCGACTCATTCAAAACTCTCTGCTCCAGACTGGCCCTTACTCCCACACGATGAGGGGGAAGGAAGCGGCATGGACCCCATGTGTGACATGTGTCTCAGTGCCAATTTAGCAAAGTGCCTGCAAGTGATGCAACTGGCAAATTGTCCAATGAAGAACAACCGCAATGGCTGCTCTGGGTTTGGTACAGGCAGGTAGCTGCTGGATTTTATCACTGGCAGGCAAATCTAGATGTAAACATGAAGGAAAATAAATTAGTCCATGCTTTGACCACGGCACTGCACAGCTCCAGACGTTAGCGGATGATTACTGATGAAAAGTATTCAGGAGTTTCTTTTTTCTTCCTGAACCTCACCACCCAATCAAAAAAAAAAAAAGATTCAAGCAGTGGCTGCATGCCAGTGGGAGTGTGCTGGCTGCTGCACCCTGATTAACAGCGTGGTTTACAGCCAACTCCAATAGGTAATCTCATCAGAGAGGGGCTTTAAACAGATAAAGACCACCCCTAACTACCCCCCTCTCCGCTAACCGCTCCAACTGCATCCCTTCCCACTTGAGACGTCCCATCTAACACACTAACTGAGAGCTGCTAATACCTGGAGCAGGCTAACATGGCCAGCCACAAACCAGGCTCAAATCATCTATTGACCTCATTTTCAATAAAGGAGCCGTTTCCAGTCTGATGGATGATTTGTTGGTCTTGCATGGAATGGCCATCTGGATGGAAGGATATGCTCTCTGTAGTAGGTATGCATCACCTGCCAGGTAGGATTCTCTGCATACACAAAAGCACTTGCACTTTGCAGCTATGCGTCCGCCGATGCATTTCCCCTCAAACTGCTACGTATAAAAGCAGACCTGCTTAAAAAAAAAAAGAAAGAATGGAGGGGGAAAGGGAGAGCTAATTGAATTTTGCACCATATGGTCACCATTGGCTCAGGTTTTTTCATCTCAAGTCAAACATGAGGTTATTTTGATCCAATATGAGAAAATCCCTGGTTGCATCTGGAGACATAACAGCAGTTCATTCAGATATCAAAAGCTTTGTACCCGGGCCCCTTTGTTACTGAATAAAGAAGAGGAATCCAAAACAAATCTGTGAAAGAGCTTTGGCTGTAGTAAAACCCCTTGTCCCACACTGCCTCCCGTTTTTTTTTTTTTTTTTTGTTTGGGGAGCTCAGATTGGGTTCACAGTAGCTGCACTTTAAGTATAGAAAGATCTGATTTATTAGCTTGTCAGGGGAAGCATTGTTCAAGAAAGCAATCAAAAAGCACTTACCTAGCTCCTCTAAAATTACTGCTTTTTTCACTGGCTAATTTGTGTAACTCCCATGGAGAGGCTGGCAAAGAGTTTGATGAGGCATATAATGATGATTAATGAATTTATTGCCCTGCTGCTCATCAAATGGTTGTAGTATATACTTCTCTCTCTTTCTGCCAATGTGTTGAGCAGGCTCCGGAGTGACAGAGGGGCAGAGATGAGATAGTGTTGCCCTCCTCCCCGACTGCCTCCCTTTGGCTGTTAACCCGGCTGACCTGATGGGCATGAGAATGCAGCGGACGGTCTGCGGGCAGAGCGGGAGCACAATGGACAGTTTAATAAAAGGTTAAACTGGAAATGCGAGTAAACCTGCTGCAAGGGACACACGCTCTCAACTTTCAGCCTCTGATCACTTTTGTGGGAAAAGCGGGAGGAAACCAGATCCTGCACGGCTTCTTCTGCCCTCCACCACCACCACCACCACCACCTCTCACAGACCCCCGTGCACCAGCCTCCAAAAGGGGGGGAAAAAAGAAAAGCGTATGGCACCAGTGACAAAGTCTTAGTAATGAGTCAACAACAATCAATTATGCATCTACATAGGAAGCACCCACCATGTTGAAAAAATGAAAGAGAAGTGTTCTCATATACCATTATTCGGTGGAAACAAGGCCTGCTCTCATCACAAATGATGATTAACGACTGGCGGGGCGGGGAGTGAGCGCGCATGTGTGTGTGTGCGGCGGTGTGCTTGTGAATCGGTCACTACGAGGTCAAAAGCACTTCTACATATTTGCTAAATAAGCCCAACCCCTCCACCCAGGCCTGCTCCCATAACTCTGGGGTCACGCATCTCTCCGTTCAACATTGTATAGGATGTTTACACTTGATTACACCCCATGCCTTCCTATCCCCTGCTCTTTGGTCAACTGCGCTTGATTAAGTCCCCCTGCTTGTTCACCATCGCAGGCAACTAAAGAACGCATTGTTGCCACACCACCGCCCGCCCCCCCCCCCCCACCACCACCAAACACACACACATCCCCCTCCACCCCCACCATCACCCCCTTTGAGATTGGCTCCCTGGATAGACTGGATTCTGCATTCACTGATTCATTAGGTTGGTCCCTTAAATACATCAAAGAGCTCCTTCTCTCACACAATAAACCAATAAAAGCAATTATAACCCCATATCTTCTAGGCAATGTTGATCTCCTGGGTGCTAACGTTAGATAATGAAAGAGTTTGATGACATAAGTTTTCTGAGAAAGCTCACTTTCTGCCTCTTTCGAGTGTGCACGCTGCTTTGCACTGACTCTTCCAGGCGCGCTGTGCAAAATAGCACATGCCGCAGTTTCCCCCCTCAAATAACATGCATGTAATTTGGCCATATATCATAATGTGTTGTTAAAATTAGAGGAAAATAAAGTCTTTGCGAGCATAGTGAAAAGCCTGCGCAAGTATAGTGGTGCTTTGCCTATCATGTGTTTCGCATTAAATGTTACCAGTTAAAGTTCTTTAAATATTCATTGCCCTCCCTTGCTCTTTCTCCCGCTCTGTGTTTGATGGAGTGGATGGAGGGGTTCAGGCACAGGCTATTCTGGCTCTGATAACCTCCTCTGCTGGCGTGGCGGAGATGAAATGCATTTGTCAAAAGGAGAAATTGAGATTCACTCAGCGCTGCCTGATATTGCTTTCATTCCTTTTCCTCAAAACAAGAGGCGGCAACCCAATCAGGGGAATCGGCATATGCAGATCACAGCGATAAATTTTTCATGAGCATGTTTCATCCTAAAGCGGATAAAAAAAATAAAAACGAAGAAGGGGGGGAAAGTGGTTATTAAACAAAAGATGGAATCAACAGAGTGAAAAATGGCGTTAAAAATGAAGTTTCTAAGTGGGTGTTTTGCTTCACAAGTCGTTTCAGTTCTCTGACAAGCATGCATATAATATGACTTATTGTACTGCATCCTGTGTGCTGAATGGGAACAGTTAAAACCTCCTATTATGCAGCTTGGTTGTATTATAATCTTAACTGTGTCATCTTTGCATTAGGTTTTCGGTACCACAAGTTTAAAAAAAAAAAAGACATTTCTTCTCTCTTATTGGAAACACGCTGAACCAACGGTCAGCAGGTTCACTTGCATATATCACCAATAAGTTATAATCACACTGGCTGTCGCCTTTGGGAATCCTGGAATTTTAATGAATGACGCTTCAGCTTCCACACACACACACACACACGAGCTCCAGTCTCTGCGGATGGAGTGAATGCTTGTGGAACAGACCTTGTTCAAGTAGCACTGGCAAATATTTCAGGGTTTATTTTAGCAGCTTTTTAACAGTTGCTAGACGTCCCCCAGGATGGTGGGTGATATGGCAGTATTCTTATTAAATAACAAGAAAAAATAAGTCAATTTAATTTGTACCTGGAAACTTATAAACTGAATTGACTAAATGTACTAAACCCTAATTATCAGACACACAAAAAGTAAATTCCAGGTGCAATTGAAGAGTTCATTTGCAAAAACAAATGACTCAATTTTTGTAGATTTTCAGTAATTTTTTGTTGTTTGCTTGAGATAATATTAATCAAACTGAAGTTGAGTGAATTTGACTCAGTAGAAATGACAAAAACAGAGATAACATAAGTTTGATTGATGTTGTCTAGACGATGGAAACGTGGGTTTTCTGACGGTTTGTGAAGATGGAGTTTTCTGTTTTTGCAAATGAACTCTTCAATTCTATCCAATTGAGGTGTATGTATTACATACCCTGAACAAATAAAAGCTGGAGCTTGAAGTAAATGAGCTTGTAAACAATGGATAATCAGTAAAATCCCCACAAAGGTAAATACTATATTCCTGTAAAAGTTATATAAAGGTTTCACTCATTAAGCACAATCAATAATGCCTTTGAGCACGGCATTTATTTTCATGCTCCTCCAGCAGAGTGGTTAAAAAAAAAGGACTAAAGAGTGTTTACTCTAAAATAACCTGAAAAATGGTTTTCCTGCTTTCCTCCGTCCCAGCGCAGCAGCAGAGGACGACTCCCCAGTCCTTGACCTGTTGACTGACTCACAAATGCACCGACTTCATTAGCGGGTCACCAGTCAGCGCTCGCACTGTCATTAGTAAATACATGAGTATTGACACACGCATATAAAAAAAAAACCTTACGCACATTATGTCATTGACTAGAGCAGTTTTACCTACAAGGCTGCAGGGCCAGGGGCTGATAAGGGGTCGTCCAGCCAATTACAACTGTTCCAACCGAAGCAGTCGATAGCAAGTAAAACCTTGATTCATTACCAAAATTGCATGGATAAAAATGCAAAGTAAAAAAGGAAAAAAAAAAGATATATTGAGCGGCGTAATATGCGTACAGTTACACAGTCCTAGTTTGTGTGCATAATTGCTTTAATGTGGGCTATTAAGACTAAGTGGATATGATTTTACTGTCTGCCCTACATTCAGTATGATCCCTGCCATGATCAATACTTATGATTTGTAAGTCACCAGCCATCGATAGCGTAGTGCGATAGTTAAGTGTTTGACCTTGCGAGGAAGAGCTCCTTCCTTGTTCTTGAGACTATCAAAGAGCACATTGATGGTGGAGGTACTGAGGAGAGACAAATACACTTTGTCTGCATTTGACTCTTACAAACTATGATCACCTTTCTTTAAAGAAATATCATGATCCAGTCTGGTAAAGTAGGGTTTTGTGTGGCCAGGTGTGGTATGCTAACATAAATAATGAGTCCAGTGAGATCAAACACAAAGCATGCAGGCTGGAAGAAGAGCGTAATGATACGTGTGTTGAGGGTTTGGCTCGGCTTCGGGCCTATACATTCTTTCTCAACAAGTGCCTGTTTGGAGTGCCTCGCCGTGTATGGAAGTGACACAAACACACACACATATACAAACACGCGCTTCAGATTAGACGTTGAGCCTGAGTGACTTAAACAAGAAAAGATAACTCTTCGCGCGGTGACAGATGGATAAGCAGAGCTATCTCGAGCTGTAATCTTGGAATAGTTTGAGACACTTTGTGTTTTGGCAACAGACGAACACGATATGTGATCTCCCCCTGAATGAATGAGCAATAGTGTTTTAAGAGAGGGGGATCTGTTTTTGATTCGTGTTGTGTCATGTTTTTACCGTAGGCGATCACAAACCAACATCTGGCGTGATCACCCCCCGAAAATCCAACAAAAATGTCACTGTAAAATAATACATGAGTCGAAAGATCAGAAACACCACAGGTAAAAGTGCTGGATTGGTTGCACATAGTTCTGTGTATCATCTTCCTTATCTGGCTGAGATACATCTTTCCACAGCTCCAACTGTGTGTGTCAGTGCATGCATAGGTATTTTTGAGAACACTGAGTACTAATCAGTCATATCAGGTTATGAAGAACTAGACCAATTAAGCTGTTCTTGCCTGCGATCAATAAAGAAAACATCAGAGAAGAAGAACTCCCAGCCTCATTAGTATTAGCAAACCTTGACACTGGTCAATCAGCTGCTGATGAAGAGCTACTCTCAAATCTCCTGTGTGCTTGTCTACATGTGTCTGCATACATATGTGCGTGTGTATTTTACAACAATACAAGGCTTGCGATTTAATACCAACACTTTGAAACATGCTGGGGATATGTAGGCATCAAACACTTTACTTTTAAGTGGTGATTAAGATACGAAAATAATTTCCATCGCTCTAATCTCCCTGTCAGCTTTACATGTTATCCACTATAGTTATTCGTGTATCGGCTTGTCCAGAATCTCGTGTTTCCTCTTAAGTCTGCTCTGACCGCAGGCATTTTCTGACCAGCAGTTGGGGCAAAACTTTCAGCGAGTTTCGCCTTCGCCTGTGTGTACGAGGGAATGAGGTGGAATCTAAACGGAGCAGGACCAGAGGCACCTAACACAACACAATGATCAAGTGCTGGTAGCATGAGTAGCCAGAGTACACAGGGCTATTAGTTGTGAGTGATACGGTTGAAGTTACTCCTGTGAACTTTGCCGTGACTCGACGCTCGGTGCTGTTGGGGGGGGAGATTCTTTGGTGGGTGGGTGCGGAGGGGGGACCACTTGAGTTGGGGGGTGTAGAGGAGGGTTTAGGGCCTAACAGTTGATATTTATCCCAGCGGCCACACAACTCCCCTCCTTGTTTCCAGTTGGATTCCACTTATAAGTGCTGCCATTCTTTCCTCCGCTGAGTGCAGGCTGCACGTGTTTGTGACCACACTCCCTTTCTCTCTCCCCTCTGTCTTTCTCCCTTCTCGATCCCTCTCCACCGAACCCGGTTATTAACACAAACACTGGCTGACACTTGTTTGTGCTTTTAATTGTGTCTGGATGTTATGTCTCTTGTGAACACATACATTAGCATTTCTCTGGCACAGTATAATCACTCCTTCAACCACAACGCCATGCAGAGAGAGAGCACAGGAAATTACCACATGCAATCATGTTTGCTGCACAAGCACATTTGGCTTCGCTCAGCTCCTGTATAGTCTGCCGCAGCCTCTAACTTTGTGTTGGGTTGTGAGTAAGTGCTGTTTGGGATGCCATTTCAGTTCAGCCCACATTTTGCAAGTGCAGTGAAGGTAAACTTCGTGACGGAAATTTTCCAGTAATGTCAATAGGTACGAGAAAGATTGATGATTCATTCGGCCTTGTTTGATAACCAGCCAGTGCGTATTACCACTGAGTTCCATTCAACAAACAAGGACCAGTAGGACAACAATCTAAGGATGTGTAAAGTATCACTTCTTCTTTTTTTTTTTCTGCGGGTGTAATTATCAAAGGCTTCAAAGTAGTAATGAAAGGATTCCAACTGTCAGAACACATTTATATTTTCCCTATTTCCTCTCACTGATTTAACACGACCCACACAAAGAAAACCTCCCACTCTTCAGGCCTCTCCACATACTGCGAACAAAGCAGTGGTGTGCCAAGGATTACACTGTAAAATATGCATGTCCCAATGAAATATGTATATAGCCGTGTGTCATCAATGACACGGCTTCTACAAAGACTATGCTGGGTACACAGGAACGTGTGTTTCTCTGATTCTATTCCCTTGACTTTAATGGGTGTAGACACAAGAAAAGGCTCATCTGGGGGAATAATTAAGCCTGACATCAATGTATTTGGTGTGCATCTGAACATGTTTTACTGAACCACTCATTTGCTTTTTTTTTTTTATAATAAAAATAACTTGTCGAATGGTAATAATAAGGCATGCAATAAAGGGGCTCAGTGCGCCAGCCAGCATTGTTTCTGAATTAAACGCCCCAAATATCTTCAGGAAATAAGACTGTTTTCCAGCGGATGGGGGCCTAATCTACTCAGTCATGGTGGTTTGAAGAGGGAATGTTTTCGAGTTTTAACAGGGTTGGTTCCAGCATTCCCACCACCACAATGATCTAACTACGAAGAGGGGCTTCTCTTTTCCTCTCTCCACCACCAAAGGGAAAGGAGGTTACATGGATGAGCTGTGAATTACACCCTGGAACAGCCTAAGCAAAGCAGCTTGAATGCCTAGGACCTGTGAAGTGTCACTGATGATTAAATTATATTTATCAAGATGAGCGTTGTACCATGTGCGTACAGTATAGTGAAACTTTGTCCTCTAAGCAGAGATTAAAGGAAAGGCTTTTTTGTATTCATTACAAGAACGAAGCCCAAGGCTATAGGGCCACCAGATAATCTCCTCCCGACTCAGACTCCCACAATCAACACAAAAGCATTAGAACCATAACAGTTTGACAACAGTCAAGTACAAGAGGGTGCAACCAGAGGGAAGCAACGTTAGTTAGTTGCCTCTAGCTGCTTGGCTCTGGGTCTCAGGTGTCTGCTTCTCTACAGGTATGTGTTACCATAATAGAGTAGTTAAGAGGGCCTCTTGTCGAGGGCCCTTCCCTCCTGTCTCGGCACACTGACTCCAGTGTGAACAGGGGTGCCTGGACGATTTAGCGAAGTCGTGTTAGATTGAGTATTGCACAATGGAAACTGTCATGCGGCTTGTAATGTGTAATTGAACTTGGAGCCATTTTGCTTGAGAATATTCAGACCCGGCTCGATTGGATTTCACTTGGAAAAGCCGACAGACATCCCGTACTCTGTTTGCTCAAAGGCTCATTTTTTTTTTTGAAGCGGGGGAACACTTCTCAGAGTCGCTTTTCCCAAATGGCTACATGTCCAGTGTAGTTGCACCCTTCTCTTATGTCCCCAAAACCACAATCTATCCCCGCCCTCCAGCCCCTTCACCGCTTTCTCACAACCCACCCCACCCTCTCTGGGACTGTTTTGTCCTCTGGAACTTTCATTATGCGAAGAGGATAAAAATACAGCACCCTGTGAATTTATGGTTCCGTCAGAGTTGCCATTGAAAATATGAACTTTTCAAACATTCACTCTGAAACCAAAGTAAGAAAACAGGGCGACCACAGCGTTTATACAGAGTCACCGCAACACAGAGGCCTACAGTCGCTGCACTCGCACTTACAACTTCTCGGTATTAAGGCGCAGACACTTTATGCTTCTCCGCACACATCCACCCACAGCACGAGCACACATTTCATACGCACACATAAAAACATTTAAACGTATCCACATGTGTCCATCTGAGCAGCACGGGCATTCGGCAACAAATGAAAACACGCACATATCTGCACACGGGAATAACAAACCCACACACACACAGTCACCATAATCCATTACATCCTCTTGGATATGTTATACTTGTTTATTGACTGTGCCAATTTTAAAGGACAGTCCGTATATCTTATTCCTTTCAATTGTAAACCTCTCCAGCCCATCGCAACCTCAGACAGTGATGACACATCCCTTTAAACATCCCCTTCTCTTGCATGGACATATGACTCAATGATAATGACAGTATTGAGTGTTTTATAGAGAGTCATAATTACAATCATCTAAACCTCCATTCTTGGGAGTTTATGTCCATCTCCACCTTTCCATCTCTCCCTCTCTCTTTCTCAATGACAGCTGCTTTTACTGGGAAAGTGCCTCTTTTCTCAGACGATAATCTATTGCCGTCCTCCCATCGCTTACATGTAGCTACATGGTGAGTCAGTGCTGTAATTCCGTCATTAGCTGGATAATGTGTGTGCTGTCTGTGTGTTAAAACTCTAAGTGCCAGCTTTGCTGTGACCCCGGGGCAGCCTGCGGGTTTGACTGATGCCAGTCTACCCACCAAGCGTCATTTGAGCTCTGTAATGGGTTTTGTCCAGCTCAGTTTGGCCTAGACTGGCTTTGGGTATCAGGCCCTTCACATGTGTATGTGGACTAAATGCTGCTTTCTCTTGCACCAGACAAAGCATTTCACGTGTCTGGGACCTGGAAGTAGCAGATCTAATTATGTAGTCTGGACGTTTTAGAAGCTATAAAGTAATACGGGCACCCAGCGATCAGGAGATGATCCTGGAGGATTTTAACAAAGTGGATACAAAATGTACTCGGTTTTCTTTTTCTTTTTTTAATAAATTGCTCTTGGGAATGTGAAAGCTCATCACGCTCCACCTTTTTCTCTTCCTGATGAACTTGTTGACCGTGTTTGGTGACACGTCTTTGACACGGGATTCACTGCTGTTCAGAGTAACACCCAATCACCTCCAACCACTTTCTCCACAGCAAGCCGTTACAGTGGGAGCATTCACCACACTGCCTGCCAGAGACAGACACCTCTAAATCAAAAGTGGAATTACAGTAAAACATGGGTTGTATTACGCCAATACCTTAAGATACATTGAGAGACACAGCCAAATTGATAAAACATGTCTCGGCTCGGCTCCCCACCTGTCTTTTTCCAATAACAAACCCACACAATTAAGTTCTAAACTCTGCCATAAATCTTCCAGGACGCATGTTTAAAGAGTCCCTCCAGGCAGACGTACATTTGCTTTTGATTGCAGCGTGAGGGAAAAAGAAAGAAGTTTGTGTCTGGGTGTGAGTTTTTATTTAATAGTCATACGTATTCATACACACACACACACACACACACTTTTGTGTGCTAACGTACATACAAACACTCAGAGGCAAATGTAGACATAGCTCGTGTTTGAGCGCTTTCATAACGTCTGTGTGTGTCACATTCAAACACCGTACTCAATCACAGATGAGCTCCTACCAGCCCATGACAAATCTCCACCTGTGTGTGGGATCAGTGTAGTTGTACATGTGGGAGCTCGCCCTGATCCCACAGCCTCTGCACTATCACCCACCACCTGAGGCCCTGCCTGAATGACTGACTGACTGATGGGAGAATCTCATCTGACAAAAACCATCAGTGATTGATCACCAAGGCTCACCTGAGCACCTGAGGGAGGCCCAGCGTGCCAAAGACTGAGGGCCCCAAGAGGGTGCACCTTTCCAGGGCTTGTCCACCTGACTCCCTCGGGCAGATTCCCCAACACATGGATCTGTGTGGTCATCACCACAGCTACGTGTATGCACACACTCTACCGCCGATTGCATCATACCAAGCCTAAAACACATACAGTGCACCTTGGGGTCAGGAAAATTAATTAGACACTAAATCATTTATGCTGTGAGACAGGTGTCTTTTCTGTTGATCTTGAAAGGAGCCAACTGAAGAAGCAGGTCTCGGAAATAACCTTGGGCTATTATACTGACTAGTCTGAGAAATAGGATTTCGCCTCATTAAAAATAAATCAGGCCATTTTACACCGAACAAGAGCAAGCCAAATTGCGCTAAGGAAAGGACAATTAGCGCAGAATCAATCCCTTTCTTCCTGTTTCTCTTTTTTTTTTTCCCCTCTCATTTTGTTGCTGCTTTATTTTAGCACCGTAATGAATGCTAGGAGAGGAACACACAAACTATGAGATTCTTGGAAGAAGAAGGCAGACAAACCCCCATCTCGCTCATAGCTATGTCTGGATTGCCTTCTGCGCTGAGATAGGAGTCAACATGTTTAGCGACATCAAAAGAAAACCTGATACCTTAAGTATAAGAAGATTAACACTTGCAGTGATCTTGAGCTTAGGCTTCTCCAGGACTTTCAACAGACTGTGCCAGAAGGGACAATTACCGATGAATTGGCACCAACATCTCGTAGTTATTTAACAAAATCTGGCACAGTGTATAAGCTCTCGTCCTTAAGACTTCCTTTCAAGTCTGGCCCCGGTATCAGAAGGCTAACAGATTGGGGAATGTGACGAGAGCCGACAGCAGGGGAATCTGCAGGAACACTGAAAGAGGGAGGAGGGAAAAAGAAAGCAAGTAAGCAAGAAAGAAAGAAAAAACAAAGGAGACAAAGAAGCAAACAAAGAAACAATCATATCACTCAGTAGACATTTTATTTCCTGACTTTAGGGCTGTGTCATATCTCAGGGTGGATATTTGTGGTGTGTCTAAGCTCACTGGTATGCCTGTGGGTTTTTTACTGTGTACCTCAGTGGACTCAATATGACAACTTTAGGAATGTGACATTGTGTAAAACTCTGAAAACAAATGCCACGACAGTCTGACAGAGAGCCACAGACGCATACAAAACACGCAGATGGAAATTTAAAACACATTTCATACGCAATAATTTAAATAACATAATGTTTCATGATTATTGCTATTTAGAGTCATTTATAACGCTTACGTGTGACAAATCCACACACACACACACACACAACTCGGCAACAGAACACCTGTAGGAGATGTTATGTTGCCACAAGCTCTCTGCTAATCCTCACCTTGAGCACCATGCACTCACCACAGGACTTCTCGGGGTTTAGGGAGTACACTACTCTTTACACATATATCATTCCCTATTAATCCAAAGTACATACTGTATGCTTGTACCTACAACGATTTTGTACAGCAAATGTAATCTGCCTGTCAGAAGGGACGCCAAAAAAGGAAGCTGCATGGGGGATTCATGGAAAAACTCCTTATACAAAGATGTCTACGTGCCTGCAAACTCTGACAGCACCCCGCGGTTCACACCCACAACATATAGGAGCAACAACTAGGGTGAAATTTGTAATTTTTACTTTCTGTTAAACTATCAGTATTTCTTTCTTTTTTTTTTTTTTTGCATTAACATTGAATAAACGATACTCGCAGTGGTAAAATCATAGAGAATAACTATCGGCTTCTTGCCTCTTCAAGTTCACGGTTTTGCTTGCATAAACAGCACTTTAAGTTAAAGTCTCAGATGCTCTCGGCAAACAAGATGTCTGCAAAATAAAAATAAAAAGTTTTAATGAAACTGTTGCGAGAAGTCAAATATTTAACCCGGTGGTGGTGGTTTTATATAAATACTTCACTTTATCACTCTGTAGTTTGGTCTGAAACTCTGCTCTGTGTTTAGTGGATGTAAAAGTAGTGAAGGGTTTGGTATCCGTTACAACTTATACCACAGACAGGTGAAGTGAGTAACATTATTATTATTATTGACATGTACCACCTTCCTAAACACGTTCGATGGGAACAGCACGATGGCAGTGGCCTCTCCCAGCAGGACAAACCACACCCCCAAAAACTGCTCAGGAACAGCTCGAGGAACATGACAAAGAGCTCAACTTGGTCTTCAAACTCTCCAGATCCTAATTTGTGGGATGTGCCAGAACAAGTTCAATCTATGGAGTCAACAACAAAATGATCTGCTGCCAGTGTCAAAGTGGCAAACACCACAAAACACCCCCAGAGACTCACTGCCCGTGTTAACAACTAAGCTGCTTTGGTGGCACAAGAGGAACCAACACAATATTAGGCAGGTGTTTTTGATGGTCAGTTTACATGCCTATATACTGTTAATAGGCATTGGCTTTGCATTTGTTAGCTGGTTTTGTGTATTTCTGTCCCCAACAGGACAAAAATGGATTAATCCAGTCATGATACATTTGTGCCCATTTGAAAATGAGCAGTCACACCTAGATTATTATTATTATTATTATTTAAAGGAGACAGGAATTGTGCTTTACTGACAACCATTCCCCAAGACATCAGCAACTAAACCGGACTAAATGCATGTGCTCATTTCTAATAAACTGACAGCACATGGAAGTCACAATGGCTATTTTTCTAGGACCTTCTGCAGATGAGTTCTGTTGTCTTTGCGGTATTGTCAGAGTGTTTGTTGGGGAGTAAACTTGTGTCCTAATATGGATTTCAAGCTTTTTACAGTAACTTCGCGAGGTAAGTTTAGCCTTTTGTTCATTCCTCAACCCTGTCAATCTCCTGCGTATGCCAGATCGGCCGTGCATACTATGGCTTTCTCTGTCTCTGTTGTGGGCATGTCTGAATAAAGCCGCAAGAAATGTTACTGTGCAATCACTTCAACACAGTGACGGAGCCAGCAACGTTTCATATCCCGTGTATGAAAATGGCTTTCGCTGTCGGGTGAACTCTGCAGACTTTCCCCTTTTCCACATGAGCACGACCCTATTTGCTGCACTAGCACTAAACGTTCAACATAATTTGCTGTTGCAGTTTAGTTGCACAAGACATTTTTGCTTTCTTAATAAGAAAACATATATCATGTGTCATTTTTTTTTTTGCATTTGGTTTATATCCAGTTGTTAACTAAACACACACACTCCAAACCATCAGCTTGGCTAGATTATAAAAAAGCATGATTTGTGAGTGACTTATTTCTACTTAACTTGTTTCCAGCCATTATGGGTCATCAGCTTTAATAGAGCTGAATAGATGCCACGGCACGTTCCATGTTGTAAAACTCCCACTCTGCATTTTTTGAAGAAAGCTGTGAGTGATCCGACGCAGAACTCCAAGACATGGTAAAGATAACAGGTGACAAGACAAGAGGCGCCAGTTCATTGTTGGATCTAAAGGCCGCCTTGGGATACTGTGACAGACGTTGGATTCTGACACATCTCCACGGCGGATGGGGAGGAGCAGGAAAACTGAGTGATTTGGCGTTGTTTTGGAGAAATTCCCTCCAGTCATGGTGCTCTCTCATTCCTTAACCCTCTCCGGAGTGGCTTTGACAGATAGACAGAGGAGACGTGACCTGAAACAAGCGGCTGTTTGATCATCTCCGTACCGCTTTCATTCTGTCACAAAGATCTTTGCAAAATCACTTAATATTAAAAAAGTTTTCAGTATTATTAAAGTGAAAATAAGCTCACTGGTGCCGATGCATTATACATCAATAACTGTGACAAAATCTATTTTGTAAGTAAACTGATGAGCCAAGAGAAGAAAGAGAAATTGTGATAAGTCTCAAGAAGGGTATAACGTAGGCCATAGAGAGATAGGCATGGTGTGGCTATTTTTATTACACTTTTACTCTCAACCACGATGGCAGATTAAGGACTTTGAAAACTTACGTTTGTACTAAACCTTTCAGCACAAACTGCACCATGAACTTTATTTTATTTTTTCGTTCCAATCTTTTATTCTCAAATGTCACACCTGATATTGTGACTATTCCACTTACTAGCATTTTAGTATGACTATGTTAGGCCCTTTAATCTCACTTAAGTATAAATACAATTTGAATGTCGTTGGTGACTTGTGTGTTCATATGGATGCAGGCCATGTTTACAAGAAGTGTAGAAGCCAGTAAATTTGAAAATAAAATCCCATTAGAATAAAGATTTAAAATAAATAAATAAATACAAAATTCCTGTATGCTTATGCAATTCAGAAAAAGCAAAAATCCCCAACTTCTCCACTCTCTAATTTCTTTCCCCACGGCGACCTTCCACTAAATATAATTGTATATGGTTTTGATAAGACATCCAGGGCAATGAGGGCGTCAAAAAAAAAGTCTGCCAAGTCCTCATAAGGCCAAAAGCCCCCACTGATTTCATTATCGTTCAGCTTTCTTTCTTCTTTTACACACTGACACATTTCTGTACAGTCACACAAATGTGTAAGCAAACAGATGGATCCAACTAATCACCTCATATTAACTGGCAAACACTTTCAATCCCCCCCCCCCCCCCTTTTTTTTTTTTTTTCCCTGACAGTCACATATTGAAACACTTAAAACTGCACAGACACATGCAAATTTTACCTTTTTCCCCCTTCGGCACACATGCAGGGACAAATAAACCAACACACCCGAATGTATGCTTCTCCGACTCTCCTCCACCGCTGCACTCTGCCGCAGCCGACTTAGCCAGGATTTACGCAGCCCAGTCACAGCGTCTCCATTAATTGCTGAAAGTGACACCATGCACGGTTATTACACGATTACGACATGACAGCTCTCGTTTTTCACCATTAAGAAGCAGACGGGCCCGCGCTCAGCTGCAGCAGGGTGTCAGCGCATGGAAGTGAGTCGGCAGGAAGACAGGTTATACTGCGAAGGCCGCGGCCGCAGCATGGGGTGCTTTAGCTCGCCTATGTGTTGGCACGGCACAAGGGTGGTGTTAAGAAATTTTCCGTCTTGACGAAAGCGTAGACAAACGGCTGAAACCGCGCCCGCTCGACACGAACAGCAACGTGACCGGTCAAGTGCGCGCACATAAAAGTCACAAAAACAAAGCCCGTGTCATTTTTTTTCGGTCCTTCATGGATATTAGAGTAGTAGGAGAGCAATAAAAGTAATTGTAACCCTCTTAGACATTTATGAGAAACAGTGACTGCATGTGAAGCTCTCGGCGGCAGAGTTTGGAGTTTATATTGCCCTCACATCTAACGTTTCTCTAACATGAATATATCTGAGTGCATGGAGGCTAATGTCCAGCTATTGAATCTGATATTTCCTCAAATGATTTTAGAAATATTTTACTTGAATATTTGATGTAAATTTAACTTTAAGCCTTTATATTTTATAGAACATTAACCAAGCTACATTTCTGCATCTCCCCAGTAGATAATAAAAAACAATGCAGTGGATACTTCTTATTTACCTTTTACATTCATATAAAGGGCAGTAAACATTTAAAAAAAAGTGAATCAAACTAATATTTGCTGTGATCATTCCAGTTTTCCAAGAAACACCTCCACACAGCTGTTCAATGTCCTTCTACAAGAAGGTTGGCCTAAACATCTAGGAGAACGTCCTGCGGTTCTTCTGTGGACTTTAGCTACACTGGTGTCTTCTGTCTCTTCATGTAATCCCAGACTGACTCCATGACGTGTACATGAGGGCTCTGTGGAGGCCATATCATCTGTTGCAGGACTCTTTGTTTCTTTTGTCACTGAGAATCGTTCCTCATGACTCATGGCTGTATGTTTGGGGTCACTTTTGTGCTGCAGACGGAGTGTGGGACTGATCAGATACCTCCCTGATCTTATTACATGACGGATAAGAATCTAAGCATCTAAGGTGCCTAAAAACCTTCGCACACCGCGGTGCAAAACAGTACAAAGAGTATAGCTCCTGTAAAATGAGTTGCCAGAACTCTTAACATGTCTGTTCTCACGTAGTTAAAACTTTCTGAAATTCCTGATATCTTCGGCTGCCAGTTTTGAGTGAGTCAAAGGTTGACACTTTACCCACTCAGTTTGCTCATCAACATATTCAGAGCGATATGACATGAATGCAGTATTATTTTCTTTTCCAAACAACCCATGGCTTCCAGAATAAATATTTGTGCTCTTAGTTTTGGCAGCTCCCAACCAGCACTCTTACCTGACTCAGCACAATCACCAAAAACATCATGCATTAACAACCACTGCCTCCTCGCCAAGAAAATTAACATTGCCATTTAATGGCATTATTACAGTACGTCCTCACCTTTAACTACAATTATGAGAGAAAATAGATCCAGCCTGCGGTTCTGCTAATTGCCCACTTGAAGCAAAGACGTCAAGGCCGTATGGATTTTCTGCCAGGGAAGTCGTGTGTGGCTGTCCCTCTCCTGATGCAAGAGCGGATGTGAATAATGCATTACAAGGTATGAGGCTGGTAAGGAGCCGGGGCTCTGGGAATTTAAAGGCATTTGTGTTTGTCACACAAATCAGGAAGTCTCGCTGCGCTTGGAGGCAAATCTGAACCGACGGCTGAGAGGAGGATGACACTACCTTTTCCAGAGAACTCAGGCCTGAGAAAGAAACAGTTGGAGAGAAAGTGGGCGTGTGCGTAGGAATGGAAACTAGTAGGAGATGTGGTTAAAAAGGAGCGATGCCAGCATTTTTGACAGAGGTCAAACACAATGGAAATGTTTGCTAAGTAAATAGCCCAACCTTAGCTGAATAGATGAGATACATACAGCAGTGAGAACAACGCAAATTAATTAACTAAAGTATTATATTATATTTTTAGATTATTTTCTCACGAAGGGAGTCACAGCTCAAGGACACATGGACATGAGCATGAAGCTGATAATTGACCCGTGGCTTTTGGTGATCAGGACTTACCACATGTATTTGTTGCATGGTGACAATCCCCGCTCACCCTCCTGAGTTTTTATTATGTTACAGACATTATCTGCAACACTGATTTTCACAGTCAGAAATAGACGCCCGTGATTGAACATTTACTAGCTGCTACTCTCTTGAGACCCTCAGATGAATAAGGCCCATGCTAAGGTCAGACGTACTAAAGATAAAAGCCACTGACCTCTGCTCAGGGGGAGATTCTCTTCCTGCCTCGCATGCCATACTCCTCTGTGATTTGTCTGTCAGTAAGGCTGTGTGTGCACAAGTCTGCATCGGGTAATTTATGTGTGTGTGTGTATGTCTATCTATACAGCGAGGGTCAACTTGGGCTCCTTGTGTAAGCCAGTGAGGGCTGTCTGAGGCAGCTTAGAGAAGGAGGTTGGTCTTGAGGATTTTCACCTTGGGAGTGGGTGGGTGGACGACTGGGTGGGGTGGGAGTGTTGCCCTGCCACTGATGCAGAGGTTGCTGAGGTGCAGACAGACAGGAAGCAGATCACAGGCTGAGAGGCCGAGCCCAAACGCTCTCGACTCTCCCCGTGAGCAGTCAGTTATTATTGACTTGCTCTACATTTTTAATAACTTTTAAAGATAAACATTCAAATCATACAATTATAACACATGCCTGAAAGAATCCAAAAAGAAAAAGCAACATTAAATTTAACCTATTTTTCGACTCTGTTTCCCTCTGTTTTGTTTTTCTACCTTCACCTCCCTGCTGTGCAGACAAAGGCCAGAAAATCAAATGTGAAAATGAAACTGACCACGTCTAAGCAACACCATCAAACCGTGATGAAGTATCCAGAAGGACAAAAAATGTGGAAAATGTCCAACTACTCGTCTCAAGAGCAGGAGTTTTAAGCCATTTCTTGCCTCACTGCTGACAGGAGATTGTGTGTCACTTAAGGTAATGGCACAAAGGCGCGGCTGCCAGGCTGAGGCTGGCAGACACATACCAGACCTTCACTTAAAAGGCCGTGTCAGGGGTTAAGTGGTCATGGAAAAGGAGGCAGAGAGCCGCCGCTGAAGTTATTAGGCAGCATAGTTTCTCTCGTCAGCAGGTGGGAGGTGAGATCTGGTGTGAGGAGCAGGTGCTGCTCAGGGCCAGAGATCACAGCTGAACCTTAGGCTGTGATAAGCCCAATGCCACTTAAATTACACCCCCAGCACCGCTTTGACCCTGCATGGTTTGTACGGCGCGAGAGGGAGAAAGTGAGAGAGTTGAGGATACAAGTGTGAGAAACAAAAGCTGAGGCGCGTTTGTATGTGAGTGCATGCGAATGGATGCGGGTGTGTGGGTTGTCCTCTTTAAATGGTGAAGGTTATATGAGTGTCTACATGCTTTCTATACATTAAAGACAAAACAGTGACAGCTAAATAAAGTCCGGTAAGGAATGACAGCTAAGGGGCATGTTTGTCTGTTTATAGTCCCTCTCATTCTTCAAATCCTCTTTCACTTCAAACATCCACCCAAGTGTTGATTTGCCTTCACAAAGTCTCAGGGTGTGGGGGTGGATAAAGGCTGCCAATGAGAATGGAAGACGGAGGCCTATGTGGTTTTGTCAAACGCAAGAACTCATCCGCAAACTGGCATCAAGCCACAGATTTCAAACTCTGGTGTTTTGTCTGAGCCTAGTGTTGACACATGTTAACGACATTTTGGAAAAAGAAAAAGTGGGGGAAAGGGCAAGCTAGGGGATGAAAGTGGCAGAGTGAGAAGGTGAGGAAAGAGCAGGGGCGGATGCATTTATTTGATGATTACCTCTTTGTTAGCTACAGCCCCAGAGACCCGAGCACCAGAAGCACTTCCAACAAACCAAAATCATAAACAAACAAAAAAAAAAACAACCAAAAAAAAAAAAAAATGGCAGAAGAGACGGGGAATGAAAGTGGACGGAGAGCAGAAGCGCGGGGAGCTTTGAGGATTTGGCGAGGTGAAGTATCGATCATCCATTGACAAACACAATAGAAATTTTAGATGTGATGTGAGAGGCCAACATCCATAATTTATCAGCGGGCCAAATGTGAGTGACGTGGGGTGTGGACAGGGGGGAGCACTGAGTATTGATTAGTGGAGGGAGGAAAAAAAAAAAAAAAGTGCACAGAATAAGGGGGGGGCTCCAGAGAGAAGAGAGGGTAGGGAGGTGGAGGGGATGCAAGAAAGAGATGGGCGGTGGAGGGGGGGAGGTGGGTGTTGCGGAGGGAGAGGAGGGGTGTAGACGGAGCACAGGAAAGCCATTAAGGATGGCAGTGTTACCAGACACTGGCAGCGACCGAGCGAGAGCGCAAAAGAGAGAAGCGCGAAGATTGGAGGAGAGAGAAAGACTGAGAGATAGAGGTCAACACACAACCATCACCCCCCCTCCAACCGCCAGCACACCCCCTTCCCACCACACTCCACCCGTCTCCCTGCACCACCCCAATCAATATGACCATGTCAAAACATAAAATGCATGCTTTTGCTCTTAAGTAAAAGGTGTCTAAGATTTTTAAAAGCATTGATTCGGGGACGGGTCGATGGAAATCAAGGCATATTTTCCTGTGCAAAGAGGGGTAATAACACTCAGCTGATAATAGCACAACAGCGGGGGGACTCGATTGTGTCTGTAAGGAGTGCACTGGTCAGATTACGGCACTCCACTCCGCCGGGAGAGGTCACAGGAAAAGGGGCAGGTCAAGGATTTGAGCTGCGCACAAGCTGGCTCTGAGATTTGTCTATAGGGAGAGTACGAGAACGGAGGATGAGTTGATGGCACTGGACTTTTATTGAAGCATCTGCCAGAAACATTTTACACATTAAAGTGAGGAGTATCTAGACAAGAAGTTCTCACAGGCTTAGTCCTGGGGGAATATGCACCATCAAACACAGCCAGACGGAGCAGATAATTCCTCTTTTGCAATGCTAACCACACTGAGCCAAACACATTTAATGAGAATTCTTTTGAATGATATATTGTTGTTTAAACATGTCAATCATCCTACCTTTAGGTGATATTGCTGTACTATTCCTACGGTTGAATTTCAGACTCAAGCTCTCAATTATTACTTGGCTGCGAGTTTTTTCTGTACACCCTGAAGAAAAGTCAGTCACTGAGGGGAAAATGAGTCTGAGGCAAAAAGGTTCTGGGTGGGTTCAGCGGTTAGGGAAAGTTTTTTTTTTTTTTTTTTTTCCCCTCATGTGGGCACCATTGAAGCAGAGACAACATCCACGCCAGCACTGGGGACACAGCACCGCCCATGGAGAGCCAAACCCAGGCAGTTAAAACAGACCAGGCACAAAGAGCGACAGTAAGAAAAACACACGATGAGAAGAGGAGAAAACAAAATCATGTTCCATAATCAGAAACAAAACTAGTACCCGCCACATAAAGGGCACTGCCAGTGTGCATCCATGTGTCCCTCGTTGCTGCACGAGTTAGCGCGGCAGCCACAAAATGGGGCATTAAAGACAATGGCAGTAGAGCAGCAATTAGCCTTATCCCTGGGTGTGGCTACGTTCTGAAGACACCCATCTGTCCACGACCACAGAGGCGTGTAATGAATGACATTGCATCGCTGCAACACAATAAAATAAACAACATCTGGCTGAACTTAGACAACTCACTTCTTCTTTGTTGACCTCTTGACCTTTCGTAGGTCATAAAGCAGTCTGTAATCAGCAGCAAAAGCACGCTGCAATCACTGTTGAAATATATAGCCCTTGTGATTAAATATCAAATCATGTCATCAGCATGGTCAAGTGTTACGCTGAATCTTCAGACCAACACCATTTACCTTGGTTAGATTTTTAGACTGAGTTGCTGGCATTCTGGCTGGGAATGCGAAAGTCTGTAGAAACTGGAGTTTTTTAAAAAGTTATAGATGCCACATAAACATTAAAATGTTATGATTCTTTGTGTGTAATTTAAAGATTTTCTCAGATTTATTACAGGATGAATTACAAGACTGCATTTAACAAACCTTCTTTGCAGCACTCGCAGGCGCACTGAGAAAAGATGTCACAAGCTAAACTTCCGATGCTCTGCAATCAGTTCCATTACCTCTCGCTACCCCAGATGTCATCCAGATGTCAGTCAGAGCAAAAGGTGAAGCTGAACTTCAAAACTTTGCTTTGTCACACAGAACTCCAAAAGGGGAGCAGACATGTCACCCATTGAACAAGCAGTAGTTTGTTGTTCCTTGGTAACTGACAATTTGACAGGATGGTCACAGTGGTCGCTTCAGTCTGAGGTTGAACCTGTGTTCGTCTATATACCCAACAATCTCACTAACCACCAGGCCACGCTAAAACCCCAAACAACATGGTTTTCAGCTCAGAGAGGTGCATGCTTGAAAGCAGGATCACTCCCTTTGGAACATCAGCTGTCAAACTTTAAACCTAATGCCAAGACCTTTTAGTCAACAAGGTCTGACCCGAGCATTTCTCTGACACATGTTGCGGAAATCGCAGGCAGGCAGGTTGGTCATTTGATTGGTTTCATCCTGATTGTGTGTGATCTCTTGTCAGTTGTAGCACATGAGAATGTGGGAAATGGAAGCCGGCAGGAAGATAATCTGGTCACCTGATCCAGGCTCGGCGGAGGCGATGACAGCCGTGCTGTGCCACCGTGTGTCATACGATGAGGGGGCCAAACGGCAGGTGACTGACTCACCCCCTCTTAACGGACAGATGACCACGCCACAAGGAGGATGAGGGAGGGAGGAAGAAGAGAAGGGGAAGGTGGATGGGGTTAAGGAGGCAGAGCGATGGCTTTCATTTCATGTGATTCTTGATAAAAGTGAGTCTGATGTAAGGGGGTGAGGGAGGGAATGAGGGCGGAGGGGGGGAACGGAAAGAAGAGGTACTCTGTTTCACAATGCAGTGGGCTAGAAGGCTGTCTGCTGGTACTCCAGCGACACTGTGTGAAGCCAGCAGGTATGGAAACACTGTGTAACACATCCATGTGTTAGATCGAGGATGCATATGAGCACGGTGTGTGTGTGTGTGTGAGTGTGTGTGCGCCTGTGCATGTGTATTTAACAGCTTAATCAATTACCTAACCACTTGCCAAAGAGGAAACAGGATTTGCTCAACATGCCTCCCACCTTTCAGAAAAGGAGTCTACACAAATAGCTTATGCTCACAGCTCAAACAAAGAACAAAGCATCTCCCCCTCCTTTTGTTTAAAGGAGACTTCTGGTACATTGTATCAATAGCTCTCTGTGGAAACAAAGCCAGATGACAGTCGTCAGTGCGAAGGAGACCACACAAACACATCTATATTAATATCTTGTATTACTACAGTCACACAAGATAATTGCCCAAAATAGATAAAGGGCCAGTCAGCATGCTAACACCCTCATAAATGCAGATGTTATGCGGATGATTTAATCACAGGTCTAACAGATGTTTTTAGGCTGCCCTCTTTCATTAAAAGCCTGCCGCAGCAGATACAGGAATCAAAGATTATTCTAGGAATTAGGATATGAAAAGCACGTTAGCTCAATTAAGAAAATTAAATTGTGTACATTAGACAGAGCCTTGTTCAACCAGCAGCGAGCATTTTGCCGGCAAGGCCAGGGCGTAATAAAATCAAAGAATCACGGCTTAATTGAAATGCACTTAAAAAGGATCATGCTGACAAATGCGATTGTATTGAGGCGCTAATGTGCACACCTCCTGCAAGTCCTCTTTAAATCCAATGAAATTGAAATATCCTGGGCTGCTGACCGCTTCCTGATACAATCAGTCAGCCGGCAGCGCGCAGCACATGCAAAGAGGAAGAACAAGATGACAAAAACATAGGAAGCAGGTAATCAATTTAGAACAAACACATGAGGACAGCACCTCCCTCACTCTTCTTTTCTTCTCCGTCTCTCCCACACCCACACGATGTTAAGTCCACTTAGAGATCAAAACAAATGAAAGGTGAAATGCAGATAACGCGTCATCATTGCTTTATCAGTCTTGTCCTGACACGGGAGCTCATTCACTTCTTTGAGCTCACAATAGCAGGAGGTGGACGCTTGAGACGATGGACCACTTTAGCCGAAGACTCGATTAACATGCACACACTCGTAGGACTTACATGCATACTGGTGCATGCAAACACACAGTGACATGCATACACGCTGCTGTATGTTTCCATATATGTCAGCTGCTTTTTCATTCATCACAAGGCAGGATTTCTTACAGGCCCAGTGGGAGTCAGTCTGCTGCCATGAGACACACACATTAAGGCATGCGCGGAAATCCGTGTCATTATTATTGTTTGCGGAACTTTAGCCTAAAAGACAAGTCAATAATTAAGATGTAACTACTGAGTATGTTTGGAGTTGTGTGCTTTTTGGCTTGACCTAAAAGTATGTTTTTATCCCCCCAAATTCTGCATGGAATTAAGTATCTAAACCCAGTAAAACATTCATATATACGTTTTTAAAAAAATATATTATTATTGGCTACTCTCAAGGCACTATCCTGCAGCCTACTTTTCTCAGTACAAAACTGAATATATTAGGTTGAATTATAATCATAGTGAAGGCAAAAAAAACATCATCTTGCAAGTTGAAAATCATGTATATGAAAATAAACAACTCCCTCCCTTAACACTTTTATTTTATTTAGTAGTAGCTGATGAGAACATTGTACTTGAATTGCAAACACTAAATACCTACACACTTTTTGAGCTTACTCTGTGTTTCACAAACAAGCCTTTTTCCTCCACATATATGTGAGCTAACAAAAATAGAAGGTGCACAGTTCGAGTGCCGAAATGGAAACAAAAAATTTACGTGTTTGCTATTTTTCCTGCCATTAGTGTGTTTGCTGCTGAGCAGAGCTGTACTCTCTAAGGTAATTCTCTGGAGGAGCCACTAGGGGAGCTTCCAACCTCCTTTTGAGCAAACTTGAACACACAGCGTATGCAAACACAGAGGGACGTGCACACACACATGCACGGCAGTGGTAAAAAAAAAAAAAAAAGATGGGGAAATGAGAAGAGAGAAAGAAAATGATCTTGTGTTGCTCAACAGTGCAGGACTTTGCCATCAACATAAATAGTCGTGGTTTTATTTTAAACAATAAGCACGGACACACTCATGTAAAGCACTTTATTCTTCATTGTCATCACGGCTGTCGTCCTTTCAGCATTCCGGCATCTGCATACACTTCTCACAGTTGACACTGCTGTGTGACTTGGTGAACGAAACAGCATGCTATTGTAGTAAAGCCTAGTATAGCGATGGGAATACTCTGCACCCCAAAGTACAGAACACACCTCCATTATGCATTACACATCTAAGATATTTAAGCTCTTTGTAAGAGTTAAGTCTTGGAGCCGTGCCGTGTCATTCTGTGGGGGATGATAGGGGGCTTTAGTCATGTCTGTATTAGCAGGATGACTTCCAAAGCCTCTGGGATGGGGTGTTACAACCACTAGCTCCAGTCAGTCCCTGCGTTGATACCCAAACACTGCCTGGCCCTGAGCACCAGATCAGAACCCCAAATAGGCCCTGCATTAAAGGGGATAAGCCTTACCACAGGGACTGACTATTCACCAAATAAGATCAAATTAATCGCTGTAGGTTTATTGTCAGACGAAATAAACAGAAATGCGATGGTTCAACAGTCCGGCGTGTGGATGGAGCCAAGGAGCAAAGCTTTGAGTTCTGTTTTGTGCACGGGGAAAACAGGCTGTATGAGATTATTGTGCTTTACAAAAAGTCTTAGGGAGGGGAAATGAGACTTGAGACCTGTGAACATCAGCTGACATGAATTCCAGGACACGTGTCGTCTTCAGAAGTGGGAAAAGCAGTGTTTTCCCTTCTTGGAGCAGGAGAACATGGTTCTTGTTCTAAGATAAATACCGCCCATCTGTCTGGTGCTGTATGGTGGCGGTGTGTGTATGCCAACATCGGAGCCCTTCAAGAGACACTTAGGTCTGTGTGTATATTTTCACAGTCTGATTGAAGTAAAACACAGCCTTTAATGTATCATTTCAAGTGAACACAGTGCCCAAATGAAAACACACACACCTACAAGCCCCACTTAATTGAAGGCTACAGGTTTTCACACAGCAGACAGTTTTTTTTGTTTTGTTTTGTTTTTTTTTTCTTCCGAGGGGGAAAAAAAAAAAGGAGCACTTTTTGAAATCAATATTCTCAACTTGTTTTCCTGCAAATTAAAGCTGCCATTCTCAGGCTGATGTCACCAGGGACCAGCACTGAGAGACAGAGAGGGATAAGAACTGCAGGAGTAAAGTTTTATATTTCAAGCAAGAAAGATTGAAACGTAATCCTGCATTATCTCAGAATGACTGAAA
>NW_007577983.1:119153-153088 GCF_000690725.1 Stegastes partitus
AGAGAGAGAGAGAGAGAGAGAGAGAGAGAGAGAGAGAGAGAGAGAGGAAAACATATACACCAAACGGGAGCCCAGATGTTATTTCTGTTTTCTGACAGCATAGGAAAGAATATTCAAAAAGAAGAGAAGAATAAAAATGCTCATGATCATAATTTCAAAAGGCCCTCGTACATTTCTCTTTGAGACGCAGCACCATACACTGTCTATTACAATAACTTGGTGTTGACACACTTTCCATCTGTGGGAGAAGAATCTGATTGGTACAAGTGTCTCCCTCATCTTCCATCTCAATAACATGCAATTGCCTGCAGTTAGTCTACATAACATGCAATTTACACACAAGACTGCACTCTTCTCGCTGTCTGCTCCAGTAGACCAGGACTGTGCTTTGCCATAAAAACAGATACACTCTTCAGGAAGCTTTGTAGTGCCTAAAAACCTCAATTAGGTTCATCAATATTTGATGGAATGGCTCTGATAAGGTCTGCTCGCTCCCCCCCTCCAGTGCCTCTGTGCTGGCGTGATGTCTTTAATTGTTGGCCCAAAGCACTGGAGACAGACAAGACTTTGTTTGCTCAGTAATGGATGGCTCTGTCCCTAACACAATATTGAGACTGGTTGTTGTGCAAGCATGGCACCTGCACTCGTGGCCTGCAGTGAGAGTGGAAACGGGAGAGGGAGAGGGAAGAAAATGGTGGTGAGCCATGTGATGAGCACTGAACCCCCATTACATCCCCCAATATGATGTGCACACAGTATGTCAGTGCATACTGGCACTTGGTATAAGGACAACAAACCTTCATAGCACCCTAACAGCACTGTAAACCCGTCATTTCTGATCCACGTTTAACTCGTACAACAAAGAAGTTCTCCATCACCATGTGAGGCATAGCGAGGAGGAAGCATCCACACCAAGCCGAGCTCTTTAAAATTATCCTACACATACGGCAGAGCTGTTGAGATAAAACAGGCACTAGAGGGAAACCTTAAAGACAGTCCTCGCCCTTCTTGGCTCCTCCTGTCGTCTCCTCCTCCTCCTCCTTCCTCTGGCGTGTGTGTTACTTTCACCTTGGCATGCGGCGGTTGCATCCTCTATCCTTGCCCACGCTGCTCTTCCGGGACCCCTGAGCTGTCCTGGGAGGTGCCTCTACTAAGGGATTTCTCTTCGTTGACTTCCTGGGTAAATTGATTTTAATAGCCAACACTTGGGGCCTTTTCTCACGGTCTCCTCTTTCAGCAGCGGCAGGCTCCGTCACGCCCTGCCATATTTCTCCACTCAGGACGTCTGGGCTATTTTCCAGGGCTATTGGAATAAGAACTGACGAATCCCTTTCAAGGTCCCAAGGAGATAATCTCCTGTCATTTCTGATTTGCATAACATTATTTAAAATTTAATGTAATGGCATTAAGCTATAGAACTCCCTCCCTTTTTCTGTGGGCCCACATCTGTTTGCAGCGTGTGTGTGCACGTGCACAAACTTGTGCACTTGTGTATGTGTATACACGGAGACACTGTGGGGGCTCATCTCTGATGGGGTGACAGGAAAACCCCTTCCTCCCTCTGCTCCTCTCTCTCTCTCTCTCTCTCTCGTCCTATCTTCCCAGAGCGACCCCCACCTTCCAATCTGTCCCAGCTAACACAGAATACGACCGCACTGCTTTGAGATAATCAACAGATAGCTCAAAGCAGATGAAAGAGGTATCAGATCTATCCACGCTCAAATACACACACACGAAAACACACACACACGGAACAGCTAACAAAGCAGTGTGTACCAGCGCGCAGGGCCAAGGCATAGCCCAAAGGACCGAGGGCCGGCCGGATACCATTCCATTTGTCGGATCCGTACGTGTCCTACTTAGAAAGCTGCAATGGGACTCAATTAGGCTGGAACCAAGACGAGTTGATAAATTAATTTATTAATGAACACAATGGAATGAAGAATGAAGGGATGAGCTTTCTCATTTGTTCAGGGCTGGCTAGGCCAAACAGCTCCACTACAATACCAGGCTTTGATTGGGAATGAGATGGGTCAAACCAGGATTATGCAATGGAGCCTTTAATAGCTTTGCGGTGGTTTTACGAGAGGAACAAATCTAGATACAGTGCAGTTTAATAATGTATAACATTAAACAAAAATACTACACTCAGTGCTTTGTTTAGGTCACTATCTCGTCTTGTGTTCCTGATCCTTTTCTTTCCCCTCTGCAATCTCACAAAGCATCATGTTAACACAAACATAAAGGAAAAACACACACACTTGCATATAACTGTGTATGCAACGTGCAACTGCATTACTGATACATGCACATAGAAATGCAAGGGTTCAAAACACACACAGAAACATGCTATTACACTGCAGACCGACGAGAACACAAACACACGCAAACTCGCATACGCAACATCTCTATTCTCTGTGGTAGAGCATCTTCCACACATTAAAAATAAATTCATTCAGAGTCAATTTGGGGAATGTTTGGTGATGCAGGGCAGGAATACCATCTAAGCTCTGGGAATTGTAGATCCCCCAACCCCAGCCCACCCCCTCTCCCTAAGGCATTCTCTTTGTCTATCTATTTGGTGTGATTAAAAATACAATGATGAATGCATATTTCTTCCAGATGAATAACTTGAAGGGGTTGGCAGCAGATGAATCAGGGAGCAGTGTGTTGGTAGAGAGACTAGCCAGGTCAGACGGATTCACAGTCAGATCCTTTGTAGGCTGGACTTCCTCAGCATGGAGAGGGAGGGGAAAAAAAAAGACGAGGTCATCTGGACAACAGTCCACAGAACCACATAGGGCTGGAGCTGGTTAAATTCACATCAAAGCAGCAGGCAAGATTTTTTATGTAAAAAATACAACATGTATCCATCCTAAAACTGGAGCAGCACTGAGCCAAGATTCCTGTTCACCACTGTAAGAGACAGAAGTTCACCTTATTTGCCCAAACTGATGTCAGATCATGTCACCTATAATGTACTGTTCAGGCATAGAAGTGATAAATCAAGTATGTGGACTCAAAACTGTTCACTACTTTATCAGAAGTTCATAATCACAAATCTCCTGAATGCTTCTGGATTTGGAAAAAAAAAAGAGAAAAATCTACCAATTACATCTTACTGCCCTTTGGGACCACCAATGTATGAAATTGCATCTTCCAGTCAAAAAATGGTAAATTGCTGGAAACAACTGCATCGCGTACAACACTCTAGAGACGCACCGCAACTGCTCATCCAACAATACGCAAACACACAGACGTATGCATGCACGCCCACCCTAACACCATACATCCATACATACAGTCAACTGGGCACCAAGTATATGAAACATAAACCTCCCCAATGGCTGGGTGGGAGGGTCTAGGCTTGAAGGGGAGCGTTTGAGGCTCATATCCCCTGTAGAGATCGCTCCTGGCAGGGCTACTGAGTGTGCCCCCCCTCCGCTTCCATTGCCCCTGCAAACCAGTCAGAGAGGAAGGCCCTCCTCTCCTTACATGTCAACTTCAGACAGCATGCCTCTTGCTGCCTCAAAGCTTTGATACCAAAATAGTCCAGGAAGCCTCTGTCTTAAAAATGCCCCAGCAGACCTTGATTCCGGGGATAGAGGGAGGGAAAAGAAAGAAAGAGGCTGGAAAGACAGAAAACAGCAGAAGTAGAGTACCGCAAGGCGGGGGAAAGGAAGGAGGAAAAATGTATGGTTTTTGTGTGATTGCTCAACACCGCAGTGTACAACGAAAATGCTCCGCAAATACTGGTCCATCTTGACCAGCAAATAGATTTATAGAGACAAATTTGGCGCCGGGGGACCTGATGAGGGGAAAACAGCGAGAAAGGTCATTGCAGGAGAGCAACACAGGTCTCCTCTGAGGCACTCGGTTTCCAAGACTTTCCGAGCATCCAGTACACAGCACATTTATATAAACGATACATAAATAATCTTATTCTCCACACTGGAATGAAAAGAATGCTTTAATAGTAGAATTGGTGGTGATTTTACACAGCAGGGAGAATGCTGAATATTTGAGGGGACATGGTCTGTTTTTAATGATCTGCAGATGAAGTGAGAGAGAACATGCAGGCATCATAATCCGAGAGAGGTGAGACTAAGGAAGACGGTGAAAGTTGTGTGTGAAACTCAAGCCTATACAAAAAAAATGACTCATTACTGCGTCACAAACAACATGTTGACATCTCTGTGCATTCAACAACGTTGGTACGGGCATGAGGGTCACTGGGTTTTATTTGTGATCAGAAATTAACATAACTCAGTACCTAGATAATGAAAGGCACATTTTAAAATATAAAACTTTAATTGATTTCAGACAGCTCACACATGAAAATGGGTGAGCTCCACCAACATTACTAGGTAAGCAGAGGCCATCCAGTTCAATCTCCCCACAATACTGCCATAAGAGTGGATGCTTTATCGACACCAGGACTTTCTAATGTTTTTGATCACTGTTAATACTTAAAGGGCACGACAGCTCCTCCACCAGATGTTTTGCGATGGACTGAGCAACCTAATTCTTGAGGGTCCAAAGACTGACCCCCTTTTCTTCGGGACCTTTCTCTCTTCTGACTAGAAACTGACTTATTTGTATCGAAGTTACACATTTACGGGTTTTTCCTTTTCTTGATGAAAATAACGCCTTCCTTCATTTAAACGCCTTGCAGATGTTACACTACACCATTGCTTCCTCAAAAATATGCAGCCCTATGATGCCCCTCTTCTCTCCCTCCACTCACCCCTCCCCACTCACTGCAGCTGGAGCATACCAGCTCACTTACGCTCAAACACTGTCAAACTATGCAATCGAAAGCTGTAATCTTGGAGTAATTCAACCACACGTGTTCAAACCCGAAGCCAGTTCTGAAGAATGATATGCAAAGCCCCACTCCACAAGTTAACAGGATTGCTTCCTAAGGTTTGCTACAAATGAAGCGGAAATCAGAATCCAGGTTTTTGAGACTGTAATTGGTACATTGTGTTTTCAAGGTGGAAATTATCAGCATTTCAACAATCCTCTCATTGTACTTATTTGTTCACTGTATGTCTTCCAGCATATACTTGGGACTGTGGTGATGGGACACAGGAGTGAGGAAGAGTACTCGATCCTTTACATCCTGCCAGTTTGGATGCTGTCATACCATTAAATAGCCGACAGCATTCCCATACATATTGGCAGATGGGGCCTACTTCATCTTCTAGTAGACTGAGTAGGCTGTTATAACCCCATATAACCCCCATTTAATCGGGATGTCTACCAAATTTAGAAAGTCCTCATTTGGTGGTTTGAAGAGATGTAAGTCAGCCAATTTTCACCCAGAAGAGCTGAGATTGAGTCCCATCTGGGATCATAGTTGTAGTTTCAATTTCTGGCATAAGTCTCATTTTGACTTTTGGCTTAGGCACCAAAACCACGTGGTCTTTGGTGGATTACAGAGGCGGAGGTTTCACCGTTATTCACAGAACTTCAAGTGGTTGCTGACATTGGTTTCGGTTTATTATTGATCAGAATGGGCGATAATGTAAAACCTGAGCATAGTAGAAGGTGAAAGAGGTCCCTACTGGTGGTCCATATGTATGAGAAAGGTATGTGCTGATAACAGGTCATTTAATGTGCTGATAAATTGGGTGATTGTGTCTGTACATGCCAAGTCTGGCAGGCAGTGGGTAGAAAGCAAGTACTTTCTCTTTCTGCCGTTAGGTTAGTGCATCACAGGCCCAATGACCAACTCACAAGTACGTCCACGTTGGCACACTTGCTCATTCTGCGGACAGACCTATCGCCTCGTTAAACTCCAAGCTCACCTGCTTACTCAACATACAGGTATTGGTTAGCTTGTTCATTCGGCAATGCCTAGCACTAGGCAGATGAAAGCACTTGCACCTGTCAAACAAACTGCTGGAACTGTGATAAATTAATGATCAAATGGCTCGCAGAGAAGTACAGTGGCACTACTCAGTCCTGCAAAGCCAAAAGAAATAAAGATGGAGAGAAACTAAGAGGGCGAGAGAAAGAAAAAGAGAGAAGGAAGGGAAGACAAAAGTAAAAAGCAGATGAAGGAATGAGGGAATATGAAGATTAGAAAGGAAAGAAAAACTGAAAAAAGAAACTAACATCAAAACATCTTGGGTGTGGAGTGTGTGTGTGCATGTGTGTGTGTCTTCAAAGTGAGGGGAGCGCTGGGAGTTTGCACCTCAGTGGGGGCAGCCACAGTGCCCTCTAGTTTGTGAAATATGTACGAAACAGTGGTGGCGTACGCTGACCGTATTCCTTAGTTTGTACATGTTTGAAGTCTTTATGGACCCTCAAACTGCTACAACCAAACTACGTCTGCCTTCCAGTCTGAAAACATTGACCCACGGGCTCTACAGGTTTGTGACAGCGTTCCAACATTGCAGTAAACAATTGGATAGAAAGGCATTTTACATTAGAGACATACAAGGCAGCCTTATCAAAACCGACTTCATCAAAACACAGTTGAAATATATCATTCCTTTGCGCCACTTCTGCGCGGCTTTAACAAGCATATCTTCTTTCTCTGTCTCTGCGATTGAATATACTTTGGGGGGGCAAAGGATTGCTAATGGCTCCTGAGGAGTAAGAGAGATGATGTCAAAAAAAAAGAGGTTTGTAAACAATGTAGGCTTGTGGGTTTTTCTTCTTGAAAGAGGAAGTCACAGTGACTGACTGGATACGAGGCACATTTCCATCCCTATTATGTCGTCCAGGCATTGTGACGGAGTGCCGCAGCTCATCTTATATGCAGTTATCCAGCAAACTACTAGCCTTTCCCCCTGCTGCTCCACTGGCCTTTGATAAGAACAGAGGGAAATTAAAATCATGAACCTGAATTATGAATCCAATGACAAGATAGCCTCCGAAGGCTCGTTCTCTGCACCGTCTCTCTCGGCTATTTCCTTCCTTCTCTATCACTTCTTGCTTCTCTCTCACTTTTACGTTTGTTCTTTATTTCTCTTTCAATCCCAGTGTTGTTCACTATCTTTCTTTTTCCACTATCTGCCTTTTTCTTTTTTGGTTGCAGAGGATTCAGCGGCTTGCATATTCCATAACAGCAAGAGAGACTGAGGGAGACAGAGGAAAAAAAAAAAAGTTTCAAACGATGATAACACACAGTTTGATAAAACTGACAAGGGACTCAATTAAGGCTTCCCTGTCAAAGCAGGAGTGATATTTTATTAAGTGGCAGCGTGCCATTCGATGGGTACATCAAGCGACACATCTGTAGACGAGAAGGCTGCACCAGCCGAGTAAGAGGGACATGTGTTGCCACTTTCAGGAAACATCAGTCGAAACTCACTTCATCACGTCTGCTGAAAAATTAAGAGGCCCCGATATTAGGATGCTCATTTACTTTTTCATGCACCACCCCTAGTATTTGAGGAGAGACTCTTGCCTCCCCCCCCCCACTTTTTCCCTTTTATTTCGAACACATCCTCGCACAAAGACTTCTGGTATTAGCTTTTGTTACATTACCATCAGAACAAGTGTGACCAAGATTGTGCCACATCTAAAAAAAAAAAAAAACAACCAAAGGCCTGCATTGCTGCTTACAGCTTTTGAGAAACACATTTTTTAGGGCAACGGGTGTGCTTGTTTTCTAACTGTGTCTTATGTTTCAGTTGTGAGTCTGTTTCCATGATTCCTGGTTCAGTGTATTAAAACATGAAACGGTGCTGAATTATTCCTGTAAAATGTTCCTGTGAATAGACGCTCCAATTGTTGTTTAAAGAACGACATTTGCCAAATCGATTTTTCAGATTTTTGAAATCCATTCAGAAGTACAAACAAGTGAGAAATCGGCATGTATGTTTGTGTGGCGTCTGCGTGTCGCCGCGGCGTCAGCGTCGCAAAGAAGCCATCACTGCTCTCACAAAACTTATTTATTTCATCAATACTAAAATTGTATAATGTCATGTTTTATACAACGTCTATTCTATTTCCCTCTGAAGAAAAACTCCTTTTTTTTTCTCTCTCTTACTTTTCCTTTGGTGTCTCGCACATCTGATGTCTGGGTGCTGTGGCTTTTCACTAACACACTTTACTGTTGTTTGCATATATAAATTAAAACTCAGTCTAGCGTTGCACTCATTTTAAGTCGCTCTGGATGAGAGACTCAGTAAAATACGCAAAATGTAAAATGGAATGTAGCTTTCTTTGTCTACCGCTGCAAACAGAGGATTTGAGTATCAACATTACATATGAGCCCTGTTGTTTGGGTGGACAACGGTTTATATATATTATATATATATATATATTCAAAAAGTTCCACACTACTTTAAATTTCCTTTTAAATAAAAGTAAACTTAATCCTTCAGAGAGAGCAAACATGGTGGTGTTGTTAAAAAGAAATCAGCAGTGCTCTGATGTGTCTGGGAGAGGCCACGGTGTTACAGTAAGATGAAACTTTAATTCTCAAGTCTCTCTTGTAATTGAGATTGCTCTTGTAGGATGTTGTACCGCTGAGAAAAAACAGATGCCCCTGTCCACTCCCACACACACACACACACACACACACACACACACTCGCACACACTCTATAAATATGTGTGTACATGGGTTTGCATGTTGTTGCGCAGAAGTATGGGGTCCAAACTTGCCTATAGTATATCTGGGATGTTCGGCTCTTTGCCTTCATCTCCACAAATGCGTGTGCGTACATGTGCGCGTGGTGGAGCTGACACTTGGTTGTACAGGAGCTCAGCGCTGACCATACATAGTCTGTTTCATCTAGAACAAAAGCTCTGTTGGAGGACACAAAAGGCCAGGTTCAAAAGCATCGCAGGCGTCAGGAGCCCAGGCCTAGATACATGAAACAATCAGTGTAAACTTGTTCACAGCTAAGAGGGCTGTGATGCACCTACAACAATGCTCCTCGTTCTCGACCGCAAGCACGGCTCTGTCCGCGTAAGACAAGATTAAAGCTCTGGGTAGATTAAACAGGGTTGGTGATTAGCGCAAAAGAATTTGTTTTTGTGTTTCTACCATTGATTAATATGTTGCTCCCAAGATGAGTGATGATTTATGCATGCCGTGTACGACTGAAACCGCTGCTGCTGTGCTTCTGTGTTGCTGGTGTGGTGAGGGGGAGAAAGGCAGGGGATGTGTGTGTGTGTATGTGTGTGTGTGTGAGTTTCTTTTTTTTCCACATGTATGTGTACAAATGAATCTTGTGTGACAATTGTGATGAGTGAGTGGGTTTGTGTGCAACTCGTACTCTAGGCCACATCTCAATGACAGCTACCGGAGATACACTGATGGATTCAGGCACTGACAAGCGGCGGTGCTGTTTTAATGAAGAGAAAAGTGCACACACATACACAAACACGCACACACACACACACACACACACACACACACACACACACACACAACTACTATAAATGTCTAAAGGTCTCTCTCTCTCTCTGTTATTCCCTCATTTCTTCTCCTCTCCTCCTTCCTCCACCACTTTCTCCGGGATATTTATGACTGATAGATCTGTCAGTGTTCTTGCTAAACAAATGAAAGTTGCAGTTTGTGCCATCGAGGCGACGCTTTCATCAGCCTCAGTTTGAAGTGGGCCCCCCGCCTTCCTCGTGTACCGGCACTGAACTTGATGAGCTAGTACTTGGGAATGTGACATTTACATTCAGCCACCACATGTAGCATAACTGTGTTTATTTTTTCTGCTGCATAAAGCTGTTTGTGTATTATGGGTCTGTCACATGATTATATAACTGAAAATTTATTTCCATGCGAGTGTCTTGAAAGTAAAATTGACTGATTGTCATTTTACTACAGCTGCAAGTACAGTTATCTTTCAGTACTTTACCCCCAAAGAAGTAAAAGAAAGATTCATAACGTTTCTGTAGCCGTCGCCGGATGAGAGTACAACTAAAGTCCTACTCAGTCTAGATAGGTTTTATACAAGGTGGTGAGGTGTAATGTAATTTTTACCAGAGCATCGTAAATTTAATCCCATCTGAATTGGCCAGGCCAGTAATTTTTATGAACTGAGTGCTGCTGTGCCAGTAAAGATTTCAGATTCTTTTGCTCCCAGTTTAATACCCACTAAAAACTACCTTGCAGCAGCACTGTACAAAACCCTTGGCAAATGGTAGCCCCTTTTTCATAACTATTTAAGTAGAAAGTCCCATAAATATTGGTCTGGAGTCTTTATTTAAGTACCAGTGCAAAATCTTGAACTGCATGCACATTCCTGATGATCCAACCCAAATGCTAACTATGTCCATTCATTTTTTTTGCACCTGAACATGCCCCTGCCATTGCACATGTTGTTAGTGTCCAGGATCTCCAGTGTCTACAGCATCTATGACATCTTTGCTATTTTCAGTGTTGTAGGAAGAAAAAAATGTGGATGATGACATCACATTTTTACTGAAGGATCTCTTCTTGTGACATTCCATACATTTACAGAGTACAAGGAAAGTAGGGCTGGAGCACACTGCTTAGAACGCAGCCTCTAACATTCCAACACTATTGTGTCCTCACAGGAGTGTTCTGCTTCTGATGAAGACATGGTTGTGTGCTCCAGCTACCATTGTCCAGGTGCCTCTTTCAGTTGTATCTTGCAGGAAGATGGAAGTTCGGATGCTTTTTTTTTTTTTTTTTAAATTAAATTCTTACTTCATTCATGTTTTTAAATTTAATTATTGCATCATTTGAACAATAACTGAAACTGGAAAAGTCTACTTGGCAGAACTGCCTGCAACTCGGATAAATATGATAAAAGGCCCTGTCGATGTATTTTACAAGTTTTATGTTTTGTGCAAAATTTTCATCTCCAAAGTAACACCCATCTATCCATTATCTATACACCGCTTAATCCTCACTAGGGTCGCTGGGGGGCTGGAGCCTATCCCAGCCGACTTAGGACGAAGGCAGGGGACAATCTGGACAGGTCGTGCAAAGTAACATCATCAAGTAAATGTTTATGTTAAGTAAAACGTTAAAAATTATTTGTCACTGAGTTGTAGTGAAGCGTAGGAAGAGGCATAAAATGAAAATACTCCCACTACTATACTCCTGTATCGTACAAAAACCTTAAGAAGTGCATTAAATACAGTACTTAGTAAATGCACTTAGTTATTTGCCCTCACTGAACACAGTTCAAATAGAGCTTAACACAACTAACCCTTAGGTAAGTTAGACACTAAGTGTATTTGTATGTTTGTCAATGGGGCTGGAAGAAAACATGAGTGTATCTCTGTGTCTGTGTGTGCGTGCAATGGTGCAGGTACTATTTTGTTCCCCCCAGTACCTGCAGGCTGTTCTGCTCTGACCAGATACCAGACTGTTGTCAGCCCAGGGGCATTGTGTCTAGGTTGGCCTAGCTTTGGTCCTCTCCCCATTACTTTGCTACTGTCGCCTGGAAGCCTGAAACATCTCCACAAACATACTATCTATCATTGAATTCATGTATTTATTTTCAACAGCATTATTGCGCAGTATGATTCACAAAGGGACCCAGTCAGATGACAGTTCGTCACTGCTGGGAAGTTAGTCTCACATAGATCATTCTCTAGCACTGACACAGCACTGTGCAGAATGGTCTGACTGCACTCCGTCATCACTGTTCTATATGGGTGGGAAAAAAAAGCTGCCTATGTTTCCTTAAAACCTGCAGTCATCTTAGGCAGTGGTAAAAACAGGACACACTGACAGTGTTCACTCAAAATAGTGATGGGGGAATATTTTTGGCAAAACATTTGCAATGCAGGGAGGCGAGCACCGGCATGAAAATGGATAATCCTCCAAAGGAATTGTAAAAAAAAAAAAAAAAAAAGTAGGGTTGTTGTATTCCAAGATTCAAACCTTCCACAAAATGTAAAATTTTTCAGCATGGTTGGTAGCTGGCCAAAGGTTGTTCTTATTGGTTCCTGAAGTGAATGAAAAATTGTAAAACATACGTAGTGGAAGGGGAGGAGAAAGCTTGTACCTGCAATTTACAGTACGTTCGGTGAATCAGACTGTTGTGCAGCGAGCAGTTTCAAGTTAAGAGTCAGTTATCTTTAGTTTGCAGATGCAGAGAAGAGCATGGCTCAGTTATTTATACCCACATATGGAACTCGATTGACATCTGGATGGATGACGAGCCAACAGGCAAACAGAGAAATGGACAGAAACATCTTTCTGTCTTGCTGTCGGTATTTTGTGTGCTGACGGTTTCAGTCCTGTGTCTCCAGCTTTGGTTTCCCCTGGAGTGACTGTATCGAAGCAGATGAATAATAAACATACTGCTGGGTGTAATTCAGGAGAACATCAAGTTCAAAATAAGCATCGAGGCCTATAGCACAAAACTACAAAACTCCAACAGAGGAATGCCTAAGGGATGCACACATACACAGAGAGAAGCTATAAACACACACAAGAACACCCTCACATTCAATCAAGTGCGGAGGAATATGCTTTGTACAGTAAGCAGCAGCAGTTCAAGTACAATCCAATATGTCCTCAATGTAAACTCGGGTAAGAGCAGTGAAACATAGGCTGCTGTTGGTTTCTCTTAAGGCCACATTAAGCACATCAATACTTTATGGTCAGATAAGAAATCATATCCCGGTCGTTAGGTGATAACTGGCATTTTTAATCTTTGAGAAATAAAAAAAGACTGAACTCTGATCAATCAAATCCATACTTATTGATACATAATCAAAAGAAGATGAAAGATATTGTGTTCCCTGGATGGCTAAGGCTCGCTGGGCAACGGCTTATAGTTTTTGCACAACATCCACCTGTAAGTGGCTCTGTTTTGGCTGGGGTATTAAGAGAAGCATAGCCTGAAGGGCTCATTCAGCTGGACAAAATTAAACAAAACCATGTGAGTAAGCCCTAGGTCTGACCCTTGTTTTGCTCAGATTCCTTTTGGCTTGGCACTCGCTCACACACAGCAACACGTAAATACATACACACATGCACAAAAATGTTTAGTCTCCTCCAAATGTGTACGTGTGCATCCGAAAGTGAGAGATAAACAAGTTTAATCATCCTGTTCCACATCGGTTCCACTGACAGCTTATGCTAACAGACTAGGAGGAGATGATAAAGGTGGTGCATAGGAGTTTTAACCTAAGTGAGGAATAGGTGGAAAAAAACTGAATTAAAAAAAAGAAAACAACAACAACGACAAATACTTAGGCGGTGATGTCACATAGTCTAACAGCGCTAATTGGATACACATACATTTGTGGAGGAGAACCTAACAGGCCTTTAAATTATGCATTAATCAAACAAAGCTTAATATGAACTGACAAGGAGTCTGGCAATCTGGCAGCCATCTGGAAGACAGGCCTGTCAGTCACAGAGAGGTGAGAAAGAGGAATGGCTGAACTCTGGGTTAACCCCGGAGAGAGGGAGAAAGGAGGGAGAGAGAGAGAGAGAGACAGCAAGATGGAGGAAGAGACAAGAAACAAGAGGAAGACAATGAGAGGTAGAGGTTGAGAAGACAGAAGAGAGTAGTTGGGTCTAAAGGTGACATAGACAGATATGTGGAATACAGAAGTTGATTTGGACACTGCTAAAGATGAGGGGTCAAGTATCCCCGACGTCAACACAAGGTCAGTCAGAGAGGCCTGTTTTTGACAGCGCTGGTGAAAAGCATTGTCAGGGTCATCATAGCTCAGCTTTACAAATAGCCACATGTACACACACACACACAGCGCTCCATGTGACGCACACACCTACACGGGCTGCCACACCGCTGCACACACACATTAGCAGAGTTACATGCAAACGTCAACCGCACTGAACCGAGCTCAGCGCCGCACAGCTACTCATTCTTTTTTTTCAGAACACACAGCACATACAGTTCACATTCCACAAGCATCCAACACACACTTCACTAACCCAGGCAAATACGCTTCACACTAAACTTGCGGTATGTCTGACTGCAGCTTGTACCTCATGAACCCTGTTGACAAGCCTCGCTGTTGTTGATAATATTGTTGTTGGTTGCAGTTGCGTGCTACAAGCATGCTGTGGGCGCAGACCAAAAGCCTACAATCAGAACGTTCTCCAAATGGTGCAGTTATAGCACCGGGCTGATAGGCTGCCATCTGCAGCTGCTTCCTTCTGCAGATGGGGACACAGTAACGAGACGAACAAGAAGAAAACTGACAAGACTGTGATACGAGCAACGAACGCTACTTCTACCAGCTTCGCGCTACACTTTGATTCGCTCCCTCCAGTGGTTAGAGAGATTTTGATTTTACCCGCCTGTATTGTACTTAGACTCTTTTTCTCCTTTAAAATCTGAGTCTTATTTCACATTGTTCTCCACCTAAGTTATGTATGACAAACGCCTGGGGCCAAATCACCATCAAAGCAGCATATCACAGGAACACAGTGCTTCCGAGCTTCTTAGTGATGACAGATGTCACTTTTGAAGTGAGCAAGGGGATGAAAGTGGCGGGGATGTGACGGGCGGCATGAGGACAGCTTCTCCGCCGCGACCTGCCATCATCAGTGCTGCTAAGGTGTAATGGGGAGAGACTGGAGGGGCCCGGAGGCTTCTCCGGCCGTCTGGGGCATCTGTCTTAGTGTCCAACAGGGACCGAGTCTTAAACGTCATACCCACCTACCCTGCGAGCAGCCAGCACCCAACCTGGCAGCCCGTCAGCCAGCCAGCAAGACTGCTAGTCTGCAAGCCAGCCAGCCAGCCGGCAAGCCGCCTTTCCTCTGCCACCCATTTGGGATGGAAGTGTCTCCCTCCGTTACACTGGCTGTTCTGCCAGTGGATTCGTCAGGGTATAGAGAGAATAGCTAATCTGAGGGAACCAGCAGCCCAGAATCAAAGGGGCACTGGCTTCTCTCTTCCTTGTGTGTAGCAGCGCTCACCTGGGTACTATCCCCGGTGTGACAGAGCGAGCAGCAAGAGGACTTGGTAAACAAGGCAGAGCAATGCAACTTTCAAACAGAGAGGCAGCTAGTGCAGGGAAACCAAAACAAACTCTTAACTCAGGAAATTCACAGAACGTTTTCCCCCTGCCTTCCCCACTGTTCCCTGTGTCTTTATTGTGGCTTGATATGTCACCACTGTCTATATCTCCTACTTACTCATGACTTCAAGTGGCTGTCTCTATTTTGCTGGGCCATAAATTATTCAGTGCCATGTGTCTTCTTAGTATCTGCACTTTCCATTGGGTTGCTATCTTATCCCTTCTTCTGAAAGAGGGGCTGGTGCTTTGAGACAGAGTTTGCAAAAGGTAACACAGGAACTTCAGCACCAACAACCACTTTCTTAGTAGGAGCTCTTGTCAAGTACATATATTTCTTCCAGCACAAGGAAAATATGAAAAAGAAAAACAAGAAAAAAGTTGTATCTGAATACAACATGGAAACCAACAAGCTCCACTGCTGCTACTACAACAACTTGGACTTGTATCTGAGCTAAAAATAATGACAGTATTCCACATAGAGGAGTGTGTGTTTTGTTTCCCCCAGCACATGCATGTGTGTGTGCGCGTGTGCATGTGTGTGTATGTGTGAGGAGCCCAGGGAGCCCACTGTATGTAAATAGCCATATGAGACTGCATAGCATTACTGTCCAGACATTGAAGAGGTGACCTGATCCCAATTAATCACACAATCCCAGGGAGAACTGTCACATCCCATCTCCATCAGCAGTACCATCCTGTTCCGTCTCCCTCTCTTGTCATCCTCTGTTCCTCCATCTCTTTTCCTCTTCTTCTCCCTCTCTCTCTCTCTTTCACACACACACACACACACACCCGACCAGGCCCCATCATCCCCTCACCAAAATTCACCCCCCGCCCCCTTCACCTCCCTGCTTTTATTCAAACACACAGGGTCTGGAGCTGACAGGTCAGCTGGCATGGGCCATTCGGTCCCCACCTGTCCCCTAGCTTCTTCCCCCAGAAGGCAAAGTGCCAGAAGAGCGGAGAAGAGGCACTTCTATCTTTACAGCTGCCAAAACAGGATGCAGCCTTAGGCTTCCCAACCCCCAAAGAGGTGGAGTGTTTGCATTGTGCCGATATCAGTAAAGGAGGGCATCTACTTTATGATTTATCAGTCATCGAGAGCACACCGAGGTGAGGACAGTGACAAAAAGATTCGACGTGTGTGTGAAAGGCATGTTGTTTTATTAAAACGTGACAAGATGCCGTCAGTAACGTAAGCATCAGTAGGCAGAGTGACCCTTCTTTTATGTGTGGTATGCAACCATGTCTTTACTGCTCTATTGACTGACATAACCGCAGACGTAGGTACTTTGAAGCTTACGCCGATGAATGTATCGGCGTGTCACACAAATCGACACACACAAATCTAGGCTATAGCCTTGTAAAGAGCATCATTAAGGAAGCGTAACATGAAATATGATGTTCCAAGTAACTGTCATTTTTATATTTGCACTGTCACCCAGTATTTTTGGGAGAAATTTCATTAGCAAGCGTACAAAGTGACAAAGTATGTATAAAAAATTACCCCCCCCCCCAAAAAAAATGTTCGCCAATGGAGAGATGATGTATTTTGACTCTTGTGTGACCTGCAACTCAAAGAACTGGTCTAATGAGGGTTGTCTGTCGAATCTTTCAGCAACACTAAAATGAAACATATCCCCCCCCCTCTTTTTTTTTTTTTAGACACCGATACAAGTGGAGATCAAAACACCAGGCATGTCTATGAACGTGGCATACTGGATACAGGAGTCATGTCGTAGCTTTGTCTTGATTCATCCTGATATAACCATTTTGAGTATTCCCTTTGAAAAATGGAAAAGTGGCATCTTGTGAAATCACAGAAGAAGTCAGGAGACTATGTATCACATGTCGTTAAAGTTCTATTGTTTCACCCATCTGTTAGTAGACTTTTTCATGTCAGCTTGTTCAAGCTGTTCCCCATCGTGCTGTTACAGTTACAGGACTGTGACATAAAATCAGAAGTCTGCAAAAAAAAACAAAAAAAAAACACACACAGGGTGAAGCAGGGTTTTCAGTCCTTATTGAAATTATATATGACAGTTTTTAGAAAGTTGTTGTGTCAAGAAATAACTTTTTTTTTCTGCTGCTGTTGCTTGGCAAAGTTTAAAAAGAATGAATTGCAGTAAGAAACTCCAGAAGACATGTAAACTATTAAATTATAGTTCACTATTGCCTCGGACTCAAAGAGGTTTTATGATTAGCTCAGAGTCTCACCCTCTCTCCTTCTCTCACACTCTTCTGCTACACTTCTCTGCTCATCGGAGCAGTTTCTTCTCTTTCCAATATAGTTGCTCATTAGTGGTTGTGTCTGTGGATGATGAGTGTAATTGCAGTTGCTGTTAAAAACTTAAGAGTGAGCCCAGGGAGTAGGAGCTGGGAAATATGGGGCCAAGGGGCCACTGCAAGGCCCACAGAGGAACACACGGAAGTTAGAAAGACCACATCTTGGGAATCGACGTTAGAGGAAAGAGGAGGAGAAGGGTGGGTCTGCATTCCCAGAACACTGTGAATTCCCCTCCTCTTACATTGTCTTGTGTATTTCACTCCATACTCTCTTCCCAGCGTGCGTAGAAAAATTTAAAAACTGGGGGAAAAAGGGGAACAGTGGGATACGTATTTATGGTGGTAATGAGGCCCCGCGTGGCTTCCTCAATCTTAAATCTTGTTAATCATCAGGTGAGGGCTGGGAATCCACAGAGGACTGCGGCAAGTGAGGGTGCATGCAGCAATCAGATACACTTCACTGATAACACCTAACAGCAGCAGCAGCAGCAGCACTATGGAGACATTAACCTTTACCAGACTGGGAGAAACCTCCGCCTCCTCTCTGAATAAATACAATTTAAACTTTTCCCCCAAGAAATACCTGCTTCAAAAACACCTTTACTGTCACTGTAATATAGGGGAGATTATTTTAAGTCCATCTGCCAAAACAAACATTTTACATAATTCATTTTTACAGCTTTGATCAATTTAACATATATTGTGCAGGTAAAGACATGACGTCGATTGTAGCTGCTTTCCTTCCGTTCCCAAAAATCTATTTTAGTTTCTTGACAAAAACATTATATTCACCCTAAATTATTTTGCTACCATTTCAAAAAATGACAACAAAAGCTAACAAAACCAATCTTGGTAACAGAACAAGGACTTATTTAAACCCTAACCATGCTATTTCTTTGACTAAAATGTCTTTGGGCTTTACCAAATAATTGCAGTTTCAGAATTTTGTCAGGCGTGTCATATAGGAAGTCCAATTTGATGTTCTGTGGCAACTCATGGTTCTTATTTTTTTTCTTAACAATGACCATGAAGACCAAAACTAACACTACAAAGAGAGGTTCCCACAAGATTTCCACAGTCTACAGCTCCACTTTATCCGTTTTTGGCCTACATGTTCATTTCCTCTATTGAACCCTGTATGGTCCAGCTGCTTTGACATATCTACTGTAGACCCAGCCTGGGTAATTATGAGCTACAAAGCTCACTGACCTTGTCAAGATCTCTCTACCCTTTCCAAGCTAACTCATTGTATGAGAGGAGGGGGTACATTCTGCTGTCTGGTTACCCCCCAACACACACACACAAACACACACACCTGGACCATGCTGTTTACCTGCCAGGTTAAAGGGCTGAAGTCAGTGACAGAAGGAGATTTAACAAGGAAGCAAGGAAGGCGGTGGAGGATGAATATGCAGGAAGAGTAAGAATGTGAGGGAGAGGGGCAGAGAGGAAGGAGGGTGGAAAGAGAATGACAGTACAAAGCAGAGGGAGTGGGTGAATGGGGGTCACAGAGTGATGAGGGGGTTAAATGCCACAAATGCCATGTCTCAAGGCCTCATAAAGACAAGCTCTGCATTGCTCCCAAGGTCAGGGCATGCACAAATGCACCTGTCCGATGGTAGTGGTGGTTTTGTGCGTGGGTGGCTGGGCAAGTATGTGTGAGTGCTTCAATGTACAATACACGCTGTCTAGTCTTTCGGTGCATGCTGTCTGGGACAAATGGCCTTGCAAAAATAAATCGTGCACCTTACTTAAAAGGGATTATAGGGAAAATTAAGCATTTATTCTTGTCTGCAACAAATAACAATAGAAGCACTGTTTGGTATGAGGGCTGGAGGAACAGATGAACTGTCTAAGTGACTAATTGTTAGGAAGGATTTGTTGTACTGCAACTTTTTCAAATTCCAATGGTTAGGAATTTGTATGGTATATGTTATGTATTCCGCTTTTACATATAACTTACAATCCCAAAGTATCATTAAATGATTATGAAGAAAAACTGAGCTGAATGTAAAAATGTGGGATTGACAAACAATGTCACCACAAAATGACATTTTAGCTCGGATCAAATGTTTAAAAACAGGTTCTTTAGGTGGAGTATGGTAGAACTAGGGGTAAGACATTTGAAATGTATTTTAAACAGACAGTATCTAAATGTGGCATTGTTATGTGTAAGTATTTTATTGTTAACCAACTTGCCTGTCCCATCTATAGACTGGTATTATCTTGTGTTTCCAGACCTATGGGTCATACTGGCCTGATCACTGGTCTGGCAGTCCTCAATGCCATTCAGCTGCCTTTCCAGTGAGTCTCTCATCCTGCACACGGACTCCAAATCCACCATCTTTGACTGCAATTGGTTAAGGTAGTCTTTTTTTCTGCTGTGAAATCCACTGTGAGCTAACTACAACCAGAACCTGTGGCAGTTGGAGGAGTAGTTCATGAACAAGACACCATACAGTTCGCCTGTGGTGAGACAGTTGACTACCATTGCTAGCTGGAGCTCAAATCATGAGAGTCTCTATGAGGGCCACTCTGAATCCTGTTCTGCAAACAAAAGACAGTGACAGAAGAAGAAAAGTGTACCAAAGAATAGTGGCCCAGCAAACTGAAAGAAGTTTTAAAGCAGTCGCAATAGAAACTGCCACTTCGAGTCAAAACTTACATAGACCTAATAAAGTCACAGTAAACGTAGGATGCATCAAACCATATGCACAACTAATTGTGTGACATGAGTTCAACTGAATCTGCAGGGAAAATTGTAATTCAGGTTGTGGATAGTGATTCTACACCAAAAGATTGTGATATGATCGGCCACCCCTGAGCATCCATTCTTCATCCCAATGCGCTACTTTAAACTTCTCGCCAGTCACTAATGCACAAAATCAGCTGGCAAAGAATTAGACATAAAGAATTACTGCAGAGTTCTGTAGAAGAACATCTTCATCCTTGTATCTTTTATACCTCTTTCAATTACCTAAAAATAGACAATTAACTTGTTTTAGACTGGTGAGAGGTAAAGATTTGGGCTATTTTCTGATCATTTCATGGGGGGAAAAAATAAAAACAATTCCTCATATTATTTATCCCTACAACATATGCTACAGAGTTTGTGCACAAAATCATATGAGACTGTGCTGGAATTCCCCTGCTAAAAGATAATAAGCCAAGCGGCAGGTTGAACATGCCAGCAGCCAACCAGCATGCACCAACGTCCCTCCAGCCAGCCAGCTAGAACCCCAGATGGCTGGCCAAACTGTGGTCAATAGAGTCTGCAGCAGGCGGCATTGCAGCCATCCGTGGTTATCAAAGCCACCATGATCACTATGGTAACACAGATCTGGAATCATCTGGAGAGCCAAGTCTTCAATTAGAGGAGGAGGGAGGCAAACGCTGAATGTGTGCTATCTCCTGTCCAACAGGCGAAACAGCAGTGAATTACACAATGGACACAAACCTTCCTCCAAAATGCTTTCATTCACACGTGCATGTCCTGCAAAAGCCCACATACACGCGCACGCACACATATATCGTACACGACCTCAGCTGCCGAAGCCCAAAAACAGCAACACAGTCAGACAATGAAAGTGAAAAGGTTAAGAGTCTGATCCTTTGATCGCTCCCAATATCCAGTAACTTTGCCACCTAAACCATTATTGTCCCATGAACTTAACAGGCAGAGGCAGCTTTCAGCCAATTACAGGGTGGCATTAGCGTTAGGCAGGAGTGTGTGTTATATGAGACAACCAATTAAAATCACTTATGGGCAGGGTAATATCCAGTGATTTAGGCCTGAAAAAAACGGCTTTGGTAGGATTATCCCAAGCGTAACCTGATCTCATTCTCTTCCATTCAAACTCACACACACACATCCAGGAGCTGACATTACAAGCTTTGCAAAACCTTACACACACACACACACTCACACACACTAGACAGATGACAAGACAACTGGGCCTTGGGCAGCATTCATGTACATGCCTTTGTCATTCCCAGACAGGCACCGATGAGGCACAGTCAAATGTACAGACTACAGCCACAGAGGATTGTTTGCCAACACACGCATGTAGGCACAATTTGCTAGCTTTGCCACCACTTGTCTTGCTTCTGACCTTCTAACCTTGCTGTAATCAAATTGCATTGTCTTCATACTAAAATATGAAAAACATTTTTAGTTGAGCTTAGAATGAAGAGTCCAAAGAAGCATGGAAACACACACGCATAGAAGATTATCGCCGCAGAAGATATGTTCTGTGAGGGAGAATCATTAAATGTGGAGTGGATTGTGACAAACAAGATGCCAAAAATAATGACCCAGGTGACTCATGATTGGCTTTTCAAGAACTGTTCAGATGTTCTCACGAAACATAGTCTGGATCTTTGAGAACACTTACGAAGATTTTACAAGTTAACTGAACTAAAAAGAAAAAGTCGTACAATCTGTTTGCCACGTTTGCTAAGATAAACAACACTCACGACTAACTTTATATATGTATAATAAAAATTTAAAAAAACAACTCCTTGTAGAGAAACTGTACCTTTAAGAGAAGCATTTCATGGACTATTGAATAAAAAGTCACAATAATCAAATCGTATTCTCAAGCAGACTTTTCTTCAAAGCAGAATAAGTACACACCACCTGTCAGATGTACAATGGTCAAAGTGAACTGTGTCCGCAAAGATCCATAAAGTCAGAAATACAGTCTGGCTGATGCCAGTCAATCCCGGGGGATTTACTCTTTATGCTGAGGCCTTCAGTCTAATCCTTAACAGGTTTGGTTTTCAGGACTCATGTCTATGCCTCAAAATGTTTTGTTTTTTTTTGCACTCTGGTTCAACAGGACAGATGCCAATTCTGAGAAAATGGAAGGTTAAGTATTGATAATACAGCTGAGATCACTGTTGACTTTAAACCCATATATATAATTGAAGCAATAAACCATAGAATGACATCATTATGAATTCCACTCGTCTCGAAGAACTGACACAATATCCATTATTTTTTCATTGTCCAGCTATTTCTCATTTCTATGGTCTGGACAGCAAATGGCTATCATCTCCTCACCATTTGTGCACACCAGCCAAACCCAGCATGTAGCCTACTGCGCGGCCTGGAGTCTGCTAATGAGCTAATGGCTAGTGCTCTACAGCCATTTGACTGACATGGCCAATCCACAAGCTCTGTTTGCCTTTCACCTACTTGTGGCTCCTCTGTACTGCCAAAACTCCCATTAATTCTCCCCATGGGCATTTTTTTTTTAAGGCATCCACAGAAAACCAATGAAACGCAACCTAAAACCTCAAATGGGTATGTCAGTGTGGGCTAAGTTTAAACTGGCACAGTGGAGTGTACTTTCCTGCACCTCGGGACCACTGAAGCTGACCTCGACATGCAGACAGACGCTTAAAGGGATGTGTTCGCTGGTGTGCCTTGGCTAGATATGTCTTCTAGATCACTAACTGTGAGGAAATGTAGCATTGTCAGGTTGTTGTGGCGGGCTATGTGGTCAGACTGGTCCTCTCTTTCCCCCTACTTCCAGCCACCACAACTCCATCCTTCCAGGGGTCAAGACAGGAAAAGCATTCCATTTAAGTGGGGGAAAAAAAAGAGAAATGTTCCTCCAACATCTTGTAAAATACCCATGTCTGGGGACAAATTGTTTAACTCAAATAGGGCTTGGATAAAGAGTTTTTGGAAAGAGAAAGAAAACCAGAATTAGCTGACAAAGGAAGAGCTCAGTAGTTCTACACAGAAAGAGATAAAAATAAAAACAGCTGACTAGCACTAAGCCTTTTAATCTTTCTGGTTTGGATGGTTTGGAAATATAAATAGCATTTCTGGCAGTCGTTTAAATTCATCAGTCTAAAACAAAATCATACAGTCTGCCAAAATGCATGACACAGTCACTCTCCATGAGAACATTAGTCCAGCAATTTGAAACCTTGCACTCACAAATCACCGTACAAAGCACAAGAGGGAACAAAGCAAAACTGACCTTTCAGATGATTAAGCTGAAACATTATCATCATGTTCCCTATTTTTTTTTTCCTCTTGTAGATCAGAACAACTGGTTTGCCAGTTCAGAGCTGGCAGGGGCAAAGCCCATCTATGATTTCAGTTCAGAGCTGCTGGGCTGAGGGGCCAAGCTGGCCGGTGCCCATCTGGAGCGGGCCAAGTGTCTGCTCCGCTCAGGCTCAATGCACAGTGGTGATTACTACGATGGTGCGGCGGCGGTCATGGTGGTGTGGTTATAAATATAAGCCCTGGTCTGATCCCTCTTGTTCATAAACAGAGGTTTGGAGCTGCTGTGGGAACCGAGCACAAAGGCTTGTGGGCCTCTGAGGGCAACTGAGCTCCACAGCCACTATACTACCTCAGGTTTGTCTGGCCAGCTGGTGTTGTCTCACCAGCTGAGGACAGCTGGGCAGCAGAGGAGGGGACTGAACAACAGAAAACAGGGATGGAGCAATGGTTGGCACCAGAAGAGATGGTGGCAGAGATATGAAGGCTGGAACATGGGAGCAGAGAGAAACTAGAGGGCACTGCTTCAAATTAACTCAGAGATTCTGCTGCTTTGGGTAAAACAAACAAGGCTTGTGCATTATTTATCCTGGACTCACTCTGGGGAGACTCAAAGGGGAGACTAAAGAGTGGAAAGAAGTAGATGAGTCCTTTCCAAAGGAAAACGCAACTTTCACAACTTCTGAGCTCAATCGCTTTCATGACGGAGCGTGAAAATAACACCGACGAGGCTAACGATGTTGGGTTTGGGTGTGATAACAGTCTTTAATCTTAAACACCTGATGTCTCTCCAACTTGATCATATTAGTCAGAGCTGAACCCAAGTCATGGCACTCTCTAGTGAACAATCTTTGCCATGTTGCCCACTAATCAAAACCTGGATCAGCTCGCCATCAACAACTCCCCTACCCCTTCTCAACCCCTGCCCGCCAGTGGTCATATGGCTCTCCATGCCTGCTCCATGCCCAATCCTATATTAGCATTAGCATCAAGGGTTAAGCCGCTAATGCTGCCAGCTGTGCATGGCTGCCCCCTTCACGGCAATCCCTTTTGAACAATGGAACGGCATTGGGGCACAACAGTTGGGGTGGGGTGGCATCCCCAGGGGGGTAAGCGTGGCTGTAGTGCCCTCTTGTGCCAAGAGCTTTTACTTGTTATTCATGAGAGATAACTGTACCGCTAAAACAATAAGAAACTTATTTTTATCAATAAAACCAAGACGAAATGATAAAAACAGCAAAATCATGTCTAATAAACAGCTTGTGGCTTCAAAAGTGCTCTACAGTTGTCTACTATTATGAAATCAACAATACATTTGTTCTCATTTAAGTACCTACATTTTGTACAATAGTAGTAAGATTTTCTGCTATTTCCATTTTTTTTAACCTGTAAAGGAAGTGTCTAATTGTACTAAGATATTTATCCGGCTTTGATTTTAATGGGTAGGCCCAGAAGTAAATGAAACCCTTAATTCTGGCAGTGTCAGTGCATTGCTTAACTAAAGCATGTCAAGACAGTACATTGGTGTAGAGCACAGCAGAGAAGGGCATGGCTGAGCTGGCGACACTGCTTTCTCAGTTAAGCTGATAATTGCCCTTATTGATGTATAAAAGATATCCCACAGAGCCTTGTGAAACACCATTAGCAGGCAGTGGCTGAATTGTTCATGAGCTGCCTCCAAATGAGGAAGAAGGGCAAAAAAAAGAAAAAAAAAAAGAAGAAAAAAAAAAACTCTGAAGATTAATAAGACTTCCCCTGGAGTGTGATAATAACATGATGTATGTGTGTGTGTGGGCCTATGTGTGAATGTGTATTTTCAGCCCAGCCTCTGAAGAGTTTCCATTACTAAAAGACATTATTCGGGGGGAAACTAATCTATTTTAAATCTCAAATTGAGGGGAAACGATGTAATGTCATTTAGCATACAGGAAGGGTGATGGTCATTATCATAAGGGCCCTCCTCATTTTGACTAAGGCTTCTAAAGCCTAAATGATGACACTTAAAATGGCCCCAGAGCTCCACAAAAATGAGACGCTCACAGAAATTGTATCGCAGCGAGGCACCGTGTGAGGCCAAATCCCCAATGCAAACGAGTCTGGCGGTGAACGACAAACGAGTAAGTGGCCCCTAATAAGGTGGATCTTTGCCTCTGTAGGCTCCTGATGCCCATTAGAGGTCTAAACTCAGCTAACAAAGACTAGCGGCCACTAAGGAAAATAAATATTGTACCGTGATTACCACAGAAGGGACGCCGTAACCCTTGATCAGAGATGAGGTGCAGCGTGCAGAAACTTTGCTTAGTCAAACTTAATGAACAAAATCTTAACCATGTATTGCAATATTAATGTTAAAATGACACACAGTGTAAGTAAGTGGACAGCAACATATGAACCAAGCTTAATTATTAACTTGCATATGAGGAAGAGTTCTGCCAGCTGCAACACGGTATATCAAATCTGGATTTATTTAAACTTTCTCTGCTTCACATGTTTCCGAGCAAGAGCTTGAAAAAAGGATGTTGAAGGAGCCCATTACAAATATTCATGGGCCTAACTGAAAAAGGAAATTTGTGAAATATTAAACAGAGCATCGCACACTGTATCTAACGATTCCTGAAGTTTCTGTATATGTATTCAAATCCAAACCTCCTAATTATTCAGAAAGGGAAGCCACGGAAAATCTGACGGGGCTTATCAATGAGAAATGACATCTTGTTAAGTTAGGAATTCTCTTTGTGTTAGCAAGGTTTCTCTAGTTAATCTGGCACCTTTCTTGATCTGCACCAAGGTAATTGGAATGCACCGTGGAAATGCCTGAAGTATCGAGCCAGCAAAGAACAATGAAAGAAATGGATATCACAACAGGCGTGAGCTTTCTAATCAATTCTCTAACTTACTGTTCAAAAGTAGGCTTGTACTTTTTTAATGAGGACGTGAGGGCTGACTCCTTCTGGCTCCGCTAACACTGCAGATTACAGCTCCAATTAAGTAAACTTTCACTTAGACATCAAGTCGGGTTATTTCTTTGTTGTGGAAACCTTGTTTTGCTGTTGGCTTCCGCGACAAAAGCCAACAAACGTCGACTAGAGCACGCATATCCATCAAAGAGCCGAAAAATGCAGCAGAGGGGAGAAACCGAGACGCAAAAGACGACGTCTGAGTGTAGGTTTGACTGTTCAAGTGGTTCCTTTTCGAGTATGTGTGTCTGAATCTATGTGCTGAACTACTCTGTGTGTGTGTGCTCATTTATCTACCTGTGAGTAAATGTGTGTTATCCAGTCATCACACCCCCAGTGCCCTGGCATTAAGCAGAAGGAGGGGTGAGAGGTCAGGTCAGGGGCAGCCACGACCTTTCCGTCTCCGCGGCACAGTGTCATCCTTTGGGCAAGGCAAACAAACAGGCCTGGCCCCTGGGCAACACGGGCTCAGCAGGATGGCATTGCCAGGTCAGGGTAAAGCCTGGGACAGGACAGGATGGGATGGCAGGGCTCTGATAGATGCTGCTCATTATTTTCACCCCAGAAAACTGAGACAATTACAAACAGAGAGATGCCATGGCAACTGGGGTATGGGGTCACAGGCAGAGGGCTTTTCATCTGCGCTAACCCAACCGCATTTGTCAACTCGGCCACACGGGAGCACACGCTCAAGTACACATGCAAAGTTTCTAACACTTGATTGACCAGCAAACTTTTGTGCACAGAGTGTCAGAATGGTCACACGGTCTGTGGTCAAACTTTTGTGCAGGAACTTTAAACCAGTGAGACGCAGACATGCACAGCGTTGTATGTGCGTTACTTTAAATACAAATAAATGAAAGGCAGAATAACAAGAACATGAAACAAATAATAGATTTTTAAAGAAGAACACGAAGACCTAATAAGGATCTGTTGTTTTTAATTATGTCAATAGTAAAACTACAGCTTTTCACATGATACACTACCAAATGAAAGCATCCCCAAAAGCTCAAGTGAACTTGCTCCGAGCACATCACAAAACCTAAGTATCCAGATAACCTGCAAATCCTCCAAATCCCACATGTAACCAAGTCGAGGAATAAAATATGCCCAGTTCTTTTTTTATGATTTCTTTGACCTGCATATTTTCCCAGGTTGTTTTGTATAATTTAAAGAGACTGTAAAGGAATGAGGGGTGTGTGTCACGATGTCTCTCTGAACTACATATATTTACTACTGAAAGTGAATTCTTTATGAGAGTGCAGATATCAAAGACAGCGGGATCAAAGAGGATTTAATAAGCTACCTACTGTTCTACGAAACCTGAACTTTCATGTCATGCATTTTCCTTGGTTTCTTCATTTTTGGGCTTTGGGCCAAGAAACTGACACTAAAGGCAAGCATATGTAGTCACATTGTCATTCTCTATTCCTTTAATTTGTTAGTCTGTAAACCTTGTAGCAGAGGATGTCCCAGTGGCTGGCAAGTGCTGATTTTTTAAACAGTGTCAGTTTTGTACACCACATCAACGATCTACTCCTCTTACAGCACTCCTTTGGTATGTGTGTTTTCTTTTCTTTCAGCCAAGGTATTAGTAGTGTCTTCGTGTGCGTGCATGCATATGCATTAATCAGCAGCCCTTGCAGGCACATACATCTCCCCGACGGAAAAAACTAAAACATATAGCAATCAGCACTGTAGCACTAATTTTTGGACAAGACACGATAAATGCTTCTCATCATTTTCACATTAATCAGACTAATTTTTTTAGATTTGTTTGATGAATGCCTGTGTGACCGCAAAACAATTGTCACATATGTGAAAGAGGCTGCCATCTAATAGCAGTAAGACAGCGCCAACAGCAAAACAGTGAGTCCGTATCTCAGCCAACGGGAGTATTTTATTCATATTCTTTATGACAGATATTGTTTTTTAAAGAGCGTATCAGTATTTTACAAAGTAGGTTTATTTGCTTTCTGGCCTTGAGTTAGAGGACAGATTTGATGCCGGTTGTATGTATATGGAGAGACAGTTAGCGTAGCTTAGCATAACGACTGAAAACAAGGACATAGAGTCTGACTGAGTTTATACATATATATATATGGTGACCCACAACACGAAAGCTCATTATTTAACATGCTACATATCAAATGTTTAATTCTTTACAAAACCTGAAAGTGAAAATGAGTTGTGGTTTTACAAAGGATTCATTGACATTGTACAATTTTTGATGGCACTGAATAATGAATACATTTATCACATTTTGGACACACAAATAAAACGGTGGACAGTAAATGTAATGTCCATATGAACAGGGAGTGATTTTAAACAGACAATGGTCTATTTCTTGTCCATATATATTAATTTTCTTTAATTTTGTAATTACCATGACATTTATAAGCGACTAAAGTTAATCAATGTGCCAAAAAATATTCCCAAGTTGAAATATTATGAAGTTAGTGGGTAAATCTCTTGCATATTCACACTAACTTGTGACTTTTAAACTACACACAGGTTTGTTGTTTAATTATGTTCTGTAAGCGAACGTGCTGAAATGTGCGGCAGCTATATCCTGACAAAAAATCAATAGTCTTATCAATAGGTTATATTCAATTATTTTAACTTCTGTCTACCCAGTGAAGAGTGTTTTATGAGAGGGAATTATATGAAATGCTGTGATTCCATGTATTTTTGTGAACAAGCAGAAAACAGATGAAAACAACCGTCTGTGTTTATTTTAGCACTCTGAATGAATGGTAAAGCTCCACAGATGAAAACGCACAAAAAGATGAATAAGAGTTATTCCAGAGAGATATCAGATCAAAAAAAAAACAAACAAAAAAAACAACACCAGGAATGTAAACAGAAAGAAGCTAAAGCTGAGCCACAAGTGTGGTTGTAAATCATCCAATGGTTACTGAGAAAACACTTTTAAATGGGTCAAGCAAGGACGAGAGAAGAAGTAGAAAGGTCAATTTTAGTCGTGGATGCATTTTTTTTTATTTTTTAAATACTGGTACACAAAGTTTAGTCTACATGTCATTGTTATAGAAAGCAGGGTTTGTAATTCAGCTGTGTAGTCATGGCTTGTGATTAGGAAATCCATGACTAAAGACCACAGAACTTTACCTGCAATAACATCCAATTATCTTTTTGCTATTATATAAGAGTCCTTATTTTCTCACTGTAATTTGCCATATACCACATTGTTATAGTGATCACAGAATTGTGGCTTTGCAGAACTGGTTTATTTATGGTTATTTTATGTGGGTTTAAAAAACTGTCAGCACCAAGCTGGGCACTTCCTTTGCTGAAGCTGCCGAGCACATCACGCTGCTATCGACGCCGTGTGAAGGCGATCTGATCGAAAACAGAGCAGACGACGAGGAAGAGGTTCGTGTACTAATAGAAAACACTGCTGGAAGGTGCTTGTTTTCGTCCTTAATAGATTCATAGCGCTGTGCATGTTTTTAAAGATGCTGTACAATAAGAAAAAAAAAAAACGCTGTGGCTACAAAAATTCCATTATGCTGATCTGCTAATGATGGGCATACATTACATATACATTGAATTTAACAGCATGTTATTCTACATGTATGTAAGCCAGAGAAAGCCCTCCTGTAATTGGTGTGGTTTTTCCCGGCAAAGCTGGTTTGCAGATCATCTAAGGGCTAAAACCTCCCTCCTCTTCATATACCAAATATAGCATATGGAGGGAATACAGCTCTCTCCTGGATTATACACCCCAATCTAATCTCCACCGGGTCCCATGTGGTGATGGTCCCCTGTGGAAGAACCTCACAAGACACTCTGATGTCATCTTGGTGCTGTGTATTCAGTGCCCTCCTCCCCAGAGGATTACAGCAGCTCACTGCACTGCTGTGTATGTCAACTCATGTCTTGAGGGTGCTGGCTGCTGTACTGCAGTGCACCGTGCCTACTGTATCTATCAGTACTTTGAGAATACACTAAAGCAACATGCAACACAGGAGAACAATAATGCAGATGAAGTTCACAAAAGTGAGTTTTATACAGTATGTGATGAATTTAGCATACAAAAGTGCAGCTGAAGTTGTGCTAAGAAGCCTCCCCGCTGTGAATACACAAGCTGCTTCGAAAAAGCCAAAATGCAAATGTTTTCAACAAAGGTCTACAGAGACATACACATGCAGCGTGTCAGTTCCATGCTGTTTGTGTGCTTTCCTTTTTCTAAACATCATGCGCCGTCTACCTGATTTGAAATGTATACGCCAATCGCATGATAGATGTCCAACAAAAATATGTGGGAATACATACAACCCAGACAGCAAGCTGGTTGGTTGCATGGGTGATTAACGTTTAATGTTAATGGTAGGCTTATGTTAAAGGCAACTGCACTGGGTTTAAGTAATGATAATAGCAGCGTTGGCCGCACCACATATGTAATAATGCTGTCTGCAAAGCGTGATGTGATGATTGTGAAATTACTACTCTCTGCATCGTTTACCGAGCAGTCAAACAAGCAGTTTACTGTCGAGCTACCTGGTCACAAAGGCATACACAGTCACACACATCAAAGAGACAGAGACACACACGAGCACAGGCAACACTCACAGACTTACATACGTAGTCAGAAGGAAATCCAACGTTCCCTTGCGCAAATGAACAAAAAAGACGAGTTAAAATGATGTTATGCAAAGCAAACGCTGAGAAAAAAAAGGGGGGATTCGGCAGTACCAGGGATGAAAAATGAGTGAAATTTTACATGATGCTATTATAGTTTTAGAACAATGCTGAATTCAGTTTGAATCACTGAAGTTGTGGATGATCAGACATGGTCTTCATTTATTAAGCTGTGTTTACTGAGACGATGAAACAACATCATCAATCATTCTTAAAGACTAGTGCTCCGATGGGGAGAATTAGAATGCATTACAGATGTCACGCATCATCAAGCTAAACATCTCATTTCCACCTCGCTGTGCACTGTGTCTGCTCTGTGTCTGGGGCTCGGATCTTGCTCCGTCTGTGGAGCGTTTGTGTGTGCGTCTTGTGTTTGTCTGCGGGTGTTTACGGTTAAGTGCTCTTGTGGCCATTCTCCCTGGGGCAAGGTATCCATCACCGTCCAAGCAGTTCTTTGACTGGGCACAGCTTAGGCCCTCAAGCCTACTCCGGTCCCCTAAAAATCTCCCTGGGGTCCCTCAATGTCAGGGGGATACCACCTGCACCAAACACACACACACGTTAAAACAAATCACTGTGACCCTAACACTCCTCTAATGCCCTCATTAGGTGATTAGTCCCAGAGGCAGGACTAAACTAACATTGCCTACTTCCAAATACCCAGTTTTGCCTCTGGGGGTAACGTTGGAGTCATGTGGGGGGGACAAACAGACAATAGGTTGACATTTGTGTATTTTCCTTGCCATCTCAATGTGGTGCTCATTTTATTGTGTTCTACTGGGACACAAGAATTGAAACCAGCTTTCCTTTTGGTAAATTGCTCTACTTTATAGTGATTGCACAATGAAAATGGCAATTTAAATGTATTCAGTGTACAACATGTGATAACGGATTGCCCTTTTTGTTTAAATTGTTAACACGTATGGATATTAATGTTGGGTTTTTTTGATGTTTCTTAAAGGTTAGCATTTGTTTCCCTAAAGCAGTTGGGTGCATAACATACACATCACAATGTAACACTAAAGGCAAGGCTCCCATAGCCAAAACATAATGCCTTGTAGGTACATCCTCACCAACAGAAGCCTGAAATGAATTTAAAGTCAAGACCAAGTCTTAATGTGAGGAACAATGTTATAGAAATGTATCCGTACGTTATGAACTAATTATCCTGAGTGTGTGTATATATCCACGTATGTGTGCGCATCTATGCTTGGTTTGACAGGAGTCATCTAACTATCCATATCCCTCCACATTTATTAATTCATCCAGCATTGCTCCAGCCTGGCGTGTCACAAACAACAATGGGCAGCAGAAACCTACCACGAGCGCCTCTCCAAGAATATTACAGTCAGTGGCTTTGCTGTCATAATTAACTATGAAATATTGATGCCTATAACTTCTTCTGTGGTCCCTGTGAGCGAGCCTTTAAGACACACTGGGAAAAGAGGAAACTGTATGTGTCTTCAAGCTTGCAAACCTGAGTCACCTATGAATAATTGACAGCAACATAATTAGCTCGGTGCTCCATTGTGTTAGCACGTTTTCCACACATCCTACAAGCATGTTCTGCTATGAAGAAAAATGTCAAACACAGGCACAGAGAGATCTCTGAAGATGTATAATTGAAATGAGCTCGGAAAATGCTCTTTTGACCCTATGTTGCATGTTCAGTTAACAAATAGTATGATAAAATAATTATGATGAAATGGAAATGGGTTTGTTCCGAATCTTTAAGCACAGCAGGAAGAAACATCTGTAGAAGTGAGGGAAATTGATGTTCCAACTCTTTCATCTATGACGAGACAATCTTTTTTACTTTACTGACACTGCTGTGACTCATTATATGCTACAACAGCAAAACTCTCTCTACTCTGCACTCTGTATAAATGACACAACGTCATGGTTGTCATATTAATACTGGAACGCGAGTGGATGGAATCTGAAACATGGGAATGCTGTCTGGTAAATAGAAACGTTGACCCCAGCCATTGCAGACTGATGCTGTGGTTTCAATTCATCCATGTGAGCTTGTCCCAGCTCAGCAGCCTTACAATTAATGTGAAATTCCAAACTTTCATTTATAAACATATTTTTCAAAAGAAATGCCCATCAACAGTTTTTTTCATGTTTGGTAAGACTGGTTTGTTGTTACTTGAAAGGGAGGTTTGCTATTCTTTTTTTCTTTTCCCAACCAGTCGTGGAACTTGTCAGATTTCTAATTAGGGATGCTAATGGACAATCGTTAACCAATTAATGTCCAGTAATAATTCAAACTAATTAAAAATAGTTATTTACCAATAAAGTAGAAGAAAAGTGGGACTCATACCATAAAATGTTTTGTAGATTTACAGTAGGACCTGTTTGCACCACAAGGTGGCGCCTCTAGATGTTTTTTGAGATGGAGTTACAGGTGTCTTTACTGCCCGCCCATAAGCGTCTCATACAACAAGCTGACCTCAGCGCTGTCTAACTGCTAACTTTGGCAAAAATGTTAATGATCTCTCCAGCATAAAGTTGTTAAAAAAAGGTAGCTACCTGAGTATTTTGCTAAACTAGGATTTTCAAACAGTAACACAGACTGGGACCGGAGTGTCTGCATGTCACATTTTAGAGGTGGGAGTAAATACCAACAGACTTCCTGGGCTGAAAAAGTTGCATTGACATTATTTCTAGACATCTGTTTCAGTTCAGGGGCTGCAAGGTGACTCGGTGGTTAGCACCGTCGCCTCGCAGCGATAAGATCTCCGGTTTGCGTCCCGGTGAGGACACCCGGGATCTTTCTGTGTGGAGTTTGTATGTTCTCTCCGGGTTCTCTGGCTTCGTCCCACAGTCCAAAAACATGTTGAGGTTAATTGGTGATTCTAAATTGTCCGTAATGTGAGTGTGCTTGGTTGTCTGTCTCTAAGTGTAGCCCTGTGATAGACTGGTGACCTGTCCAGGGTGTCCCCTGCCTTTGTCCTAAATCAGCTGGGATAGCCTGCGAACCTAGTGAGGATTAAGCGGTGTATAGATAATGGAGGGATGGATGTTTCCACACAGCAG